>NC_141920.1:40553944-40854075 GCF_057802395.1 Ceratotherium simum simum | reverse complement strand
TGCAACAACTTAACAAGCTATGTTTAAATTTATCATAGCATCTGTTTGGCTGGTATTTCATTCATTCACTAATTCATTCATTGATTCATTCATTCAATATTCAAATATTTTGTGTTTGTAGGCTGATGATCACCCACTCATAACTTTAAAAATATAACTTCTATGTCATTTTACTTCCTTTTAAAAACGTTTTATTATATTATTTTCATGTTTAGAGACTATGAATCATCTGTTGTACAAACTTAGTATCTTAAATTAATTATAGGGACCTCTCTGAAGGAAGCTCCTAGAGTTATTTTTGTAGCTTATTATGAGGATAAGTCAGTCTCCAGGATATGTCCAAATTGGATGCACCCAATTTTAATTGCCTTACTTCTTTTCACTGATGAATTATTCAATAGGCTTTCTTTATCAATTAATATGACTAATTATTATACTACATATAGTACTATACTACAGTGAATAGCTCCTAAGATCTCTTCTTAACACACAGGATAAACTTAATAAAGTTTTCAATGTTTCTTGAATTAACATTTTTCAGATACATGGGAAATATTACAAAAGGTATAATTCACTGAACACTTAATTGTAATTATGGGACTTTTGAGGTTTTACCTTTGTAATGAAAAAAAATGTTTTAAAATAATATTGAAAGATATAAGATATAGTCTCGACTCTTAAGGGCTCTTAAGGACTTTACGGTTAGTTCAGGAGGAAACATATATAATCATGTGGAAGAAAGGAAAACTGGAAATAATTCAGTACAAAAATATAGAAAATGTCACAACATTGTAAATGATTAATTTCTAAATAAATGGCTTTGATAAGCATTATAGGAATTTTTAGAAGGAAAAACAAATAAACAAACCCCTGTGTGCTAGAATGGGCTAGCTTCATGCAAGAGAAATGATGTGAGTTAAATCTTGAAGTGGCATGAGCAAAAAATGAAAAATCAAGACATGGTGAAGAGTACCTACACTGACTGGTTTAGCTAGCATGGTTGATTTCAGAAACTGAAGGACTGCAGTCAAAACCAGAACTACAGAGTGGGGCAAAATTAAGGAAGAGCTTGAATTCCAAGCTAATGAGTTTAGATATTAACTATGGGCAATGTAAGGCACTGAAAGTTTTTTAGAGGAAAGCAATTTGCTGAAGTAAACAGTTGTATACAGTTTATATTTGGTCAGGGAGGTAGGTAGACCAGAAGAACAGTTCAGTAGCTATGACAAAAATGATTATGGGAGTCATGAGATAAGTGACTGAATTGGGAGGAGGACAGTAAAAACGGTAAGGATGCAAAAGCCATCCCCTCCCTTCTCCCCTAAAAAAAAAAAAAAAAGAATTGGAGGGAGATAAAGTTAGGTGGGGTCAAAGGTGAGTCCAAGCTTCTGAAGTTAGAGAAGAAGAAGAATAAAAAATTTTTCAGACATGTTAAGCTTGAACTGTCTGGGAGACCTTAGGTGGAAATGTACATTAGATAATTTGATAATATTGGAATTGGAGCTCAATTGTGAGATTAAAACTAAAGAGAAATATTCTGGAGTTAGCTTCAATAGAAGCGATAGTTGAAGGCCTGAAAATAGACTCTATTCTCCAAAGGAGAAACTGTCTCTAGAGAGATAAGAATAGAAAGCCAACTGAAATTTGGAGAACCTACTTTTAGGGCACAGATAAAGAAACACACACCAGTATAAAACACACACACACACAAAATAAACAGTCAAGAGGAAAGTAAAGAATCATCATGCGAACTTAGGGAAATTTTGTTGCCTCTCCCATATTATTATAAAAACCTTTCCTATAATCCATATCCCTCTCTAATAATTTCAAAATCCTATAATCACCATGAAATATTATATTTTAAAAATCTTTCTTTCCCTTACACAAAACATATTAGACTTCAAGGGACAACCAAGGATAACTGCATTTTACCATTCATTATTGGTAAATTATTCACTATTGATATATTCTTCAATAATAAACCAAAATTTAAAAAATGATATGATTCGAACCAGAAACCATACTGTGTTAATTCCATTAAGGCCTATGCAAGAGCACTTAGGATTCTTAAAAATGGGAAGAGGTCAGTTCCTTTCTGAAAATCATGGTGACAATATCAGAGATTAGACTCCAGAGTTTAATGTCCTAGTGAGGAATTATCTAGTAAAGACAGATTGCGTGCATACAAGGCCAGACAGGCAGGATAATCTAGCCTAATAATTTAGAATTTCCACACTGATAACTGAGGGTTTTTCATTCATTCATCAAGGCATTTACTCATTTATTCTTTAAATTAGTGAGTAGCCACTATGTATCAGGCATTAAGAATACAAATATGATAAGACTTATTCCTGTTACTCAGGGCATTACTGTCCTTAACCATAACACATGTAAATATTAGGCAAGACAAAGTAGAAATATCTTATTTCTGTAAAGATAAATAATTTGCAAGTCAGTCAACATGGAAGGTGGCATTCGTGAAAGAATTCAAATCTATCTGCACCTCGCTCTAAAGATTCTACAAAAAGACTCATAGCATGAATAAGTAGCCTCACTTGCTCCTTTCTCATTTCTTCTAATCCATCCTTGGTAGTTTAATTTGGCCCAGTCTGAAAGTAATTACCAATTTCTTTCAAGAAATGGAGCATAGGGGCCGGCCCAGTGGCACAAGCGGTTAAGTGTGTGCGCTCCACTGCAGAGGCCCGGGGTTCGCCGGTTCAGATCCCAGGCGCGCACCAACGCACCGCTTGTCAGGCCATGCTGTGGCGGCATCCCATATAAAGTGGAGGAAGATGGGCACGGATGTTAGCCCAGGGCCAGTCTTCTTCAGCAAAAAAGAGGAGGATTGCAGATGTTAGCACAGGACTGATCTCCTCACAAAAAAAAAAAAAAAGAAATGGAGCATAAAGGAGTATAAATTAATATTCCCTTAAAGTTAAACAGAGTTGGGTATCATTTGAAATCAATATCTTAACAACTTTGACAATAAACTCCTGGTAATGTGCAACACACCAAACTCTGTAGAATTCAAGATTTAAAATCCCGCAGGATAGAGAACCATCTGCTTACAATGACCCTTACAGAGAAATTACATTGACTATCACAAAATAGTTTCATTTATTCCAGTCATAAATTGTGTTTTAGACATTGTCTCTCAGTAGTTGGCAATCAGCAACTTCAGTAATCATATAATATCCAATCTTTAAAAGAAACAGTAGTTTCAGGAAAGCAGAAATTACGCAAAGGTTAATTTTAATTTGACGACTTTTACCTCACTACACGGATGACTCACATAGAAAGGAAACTAAAATATAGAAAATAAATGGTGAGTACAAATAAATTGGACATTAAATGCAACTTTTAAAAACTTGCATAGTAAACTTTTTGAATGATTATACTTATAAATTAATATATCTTGCCACTGATGATAAAAATTTAATGGGAATTCAAAACCGGATTAACAGGTTATATAGGCAAGAAATGTCACTTTCAGTACTACAAGAATCAATTTTTGTTCAGGTTATTAACGTAATAACCTGTAGGAAATATAGATAATGGGTTAGAAATTCTAGCATTCCACAGTTAAGCAATACTGCAAATAAAGATAGCCTCTGAGAAAAGCAGAATAAGAAAGCCAAGGGGGTAATACATTTCTTAAAATATTGTTTCTCTATTTCATTCAGGACATGGACCAAAAGGAGCCGTGAAAGATAGCTGTAACATAGATTATGCCCCACACCTGCACAGTTTTTCAAAAAAATTGAGAGGAGAATTCCTGGTTATATGTGAAAATATATATATAATACCATTTCTTAAATAAAGATATCTTTAAAAAAGAGATGATTGTAGCTGTGACATGGGCACAGTGATTCTAATTTAAAAAGTGATATTTATAATTAAAATGATGAAACATTAAAATGATAGAGAACCTTTATAAGCTGCATATTAATAATAGCAATTAATTCTGCTTGTTTTGAGAAAAGGGTATTATGTATTTAATAAGCTTTCTAAAATGAGCTTAACCACAACAGAAAAAAATTAATAAAATGTGGTGAAACAGATTACTAAAGAGGCTATGGAAACTCCTCTCTTAAGATTAATAAAGTCAGGAACACATGTATCTCGACTTGTTTAAATGAAGCCAGATGGAAGGCTTAAGGTTGAATTAAGTGAATGCCAATAATCTCTTTTCATCAGTCATGTCTGTGGATTCCCTAGTCAAAGACTTGGGAAGAAAAGTTTTAAAGTTTATAACATTCCTTACACCATAGATAATCAATTTATATGTGAAATAGAGTACTGATGCGAAGGTGTCTATAATAATATTTAATTGTAAAGAAAGGGCATATTTCTTATATATTTTATAAGAAAAAATAAGAAATGGTAGAAACCACAGTAGCAATTTTTTTTTTTTTTTTGTGAGGAAGATCAGCATCCGTGCTAATCCTCCTCTTTTTGCTGAGGAAGACCGGCTCTGCGCTAACATCTATTGCCAATCCTCCTCCTTTTTTTTCTCCCCAAAGCCCCAGTAGATAGTTGCATGTCATAGTTGCACATCCTTCTAGTTGCTATATGTGGGATGCGGCCTCAGCATGGCCGGAGAAGCGGTGCGTCGGTGTGCGCCCGGGGTCCAAACTCGGGCTGCCAGTAGCCGAACGCGCGCACTGAACTGCTAAGCCACAGGGCCGGCCCCCACAGTAGCTATTTTTAAAGGCACTTGAATCAGTTAAGCCGATTATCTTTCTTCAATTTGAAATGTTTTTTAAAAATGTTTACGATTAATTTCAAATGTTATATATATTATAGGTGTGTAATATATTAAATATAATATATACATTTCAGCTTTTCTGGTTAAGGAATGAATCCCACTAGGACTTTCAAATCAAAACAATGTGCTCTTATTCTAACCTAAATTAACAGAGATTTCAACTGTGAAATATAGCCAAGAGGCTTCCCTGAGGCTCCCTTCCAGTGTCCTTCCCAGGGCTTTCCTTTCCACCCAGGGTTGGGTGCTGGGGAGATGCAAAGAAGAAAAGCATTCCGTTCTCATCCTTAAGAAGCTCACTTTCTAGCAGGGGAGAGTGACCTGTAAACAAGTAATTATGACCCTTATGATAAATGCTAAAATAGAGATTTGTTACATAGTGCTTCCAAAGACTGAAATGAGTTATTATACACGTAGGCCTGTGGACCAGGGGAAGATGAACAGCTTCAGATAGTCAAAGGAATGTGAGGCCAGAGTTTCCCAAGAAAAGCTTCAGCAGAGCTCCCGGATAAAATTTAAAGAGGTATTACTAAATTACACCCTGAACCTACCCTGGCAGGCTCCATTTTCAGTGCCCATGGAATTTCCATTTGTTGCCAGTATTTTCATCATATAAAAAGTGCTCATCCTGCAACAAAATCCAGCCAGTACACTCATCAGGCATAATGAGAACAGGACCCATGTAATGTTTCAAGTCAATACTGATGACATCAGTCTAAAAGCAGACACAACTAAGTCATTAGCACCATGGGGAATGAAAAAGAGCCATTTATCTTTAAAAGCTTTTTAAATATTTAGTAGATCTAATGCTATTAAGAAATAAGGTAGCATTAGTTCACAGTCTTGAGAAATAGGCCTGCCGTTTCCTCCTAATACTTGTGCATTTAAAATATTCCTATCACATTTTAGTGTTCTTCATGGTGCAGCTGACAAATCATTTTTCCTAAGTGGCAAAGTGTGTTGAAATTAGAATTCAAAACAAAAGTCAGCAGGAAAAAAAAAAAGTTGCTTCCTTTTTGACACTACATGAGTATATTACTAAAATATTGGCTTCTCTTTTTTATGTGAACCAGATACATGTATTTATAAAAAACTAATACACATTAGAACTAAAATTTTATGGAGTTTTTTAAATGGCATAATAAATGCCTTTTTATCAAGGACCTATTTTCTGTCATTTTAATACATTTATTTTAGCTTTTGCCAGTTACAGTATATACCACATTTTTACTGAAAAAAAATTCCTTGATCATTTGCCAGTTAATTAAAGTTTTACACATTCAGAAACCACATGCTGAGGCATCTGTATTGTTTCCTTCAAGGATCAATATAATAATATTAATACGATCTGTTCTCATTAATATCTGCATATAGATTATGTATGACAAAATCTTGATATGCTTTTGGAACTGGACAGCCACTACTCCCACACTGACCACACATGATCACAAAACAGCTGAAAGTTTGGACGTCTTTCCCTCTCAACATCCCCAGATGGACTTTTCTTTCCTTTTTTTCTTTACACTTTGAACACTTCTATTTTATTTAATTATGATAAATCTTCTAGGGTTACCTGCCACCCACTAGGAAGGTTTTCCACTGGCTTTTTCTGTCCAAAGACTGTGTACTCCCACCACTGTTTTCATTTCTCATCCAAGAAGATTGTTTTCCTTTCTAGCAATCACATCTTACCACTAACGAAAGATCTGCTAAATTCATCACTCCTTGTCTTGTTATTCCTAGAACTTTCTTCTCAAACACCATGCTGGCACCAAGAAAAGCCCTATCTATATTATCTATTCTTCCCTAATTAGAACCTTAGCAGTAGATTTCAATCAAATCAGAAAATGAAGAGTTGATTATTGACATCAATCTCATATTTATATTTATGTCTATATCCATATCTACCCATTCAGCTCAATTTTAATTTATGATCAAAGCAATTAAGTTGTTTAGTTAACATGAAAGAGTTGTCAATTCAGAATGGAAAATTAATGTAAGCAACCAATGATGGAAACTGCTTAATGATAGGTATAAATGAAAAATAACAGATGACATTACGATAGAATCCATGAAAATACTTCACCAACAGAAACACAAGAGTTACCAAGATTATGTATCAACAAGCCACAATGCAAGTATCAGTACCTAGACTAAGTGAAAATAGATAATAATAAAATAAACAAACCGGTAGAAGAAAAAAAGGAACAGAATGAAAAAAGACTCAATTGTTGACTGATTTCATTAACTCGAAGCATTAGGAAAAACATCAAATGTTTTATTGTCAAATGCAACAAAACTGATTGTGTTAGTAGAATGATAAATTCTGCTAATAGATCAGATATTTGATTTTGTTGATTGATTAAAAAAAAAAGAAAACCGCATGAGGCTTTAAAAAATAATACAGTTCTATTGAGCCAAAACATCTCTGAAACATGGACAAGCACATATAAAGTATGTAGCCTAGTGAATGAAGTATTTGAAATATACAAGAAGTTAAGATACAAGAAAGCAAAGTCAATTACCAGTTTAATAACTAAAGTGATTATAAAGTTACTATTCAAGATAGTTGAATTTTTTACCCTGGAATCAGCTTTGGAGATGATACTTTTGGATAACTGCCATATAACTAGACCATGTTTTTATTTTTCTTTTTTTCAAAATAATTATCATAAAATTGGTTAAAATTCTGCTCAAAAACATGAGAATCCAAATCAAAATACAGGAGCCAGCCCGGGGGCATGGTGGTTAAGTTCACGGGCTCCGCTTCGGCTGCCGGGGGTTCACAGGTTCAGATCCCAGGCGCGGACCTATGCACTGCTTATCAAGCCATGCTATGGCAGATGTCCCACATATAAAGTAGAGGAAGATAGGCATGGATGTTAGCCCAGGGCCAATCTTCCTCAGCAAAAAAAAGAGGAGGATTGGCAACAGATGTTAGCTAAGGGCTAATCTTCCTCACACACACACAAAAAAATATACAATATTCATAGTTACAGAACATTCTTTCCAGGAAGCAGCTGAGATCAGAGGGATAAGGCACAGTTTCATGGCTGAGTCTATGACAACAATGTATTTATTCCTTCCTCTATTTCCTAGCTAGCACTTGAACGCCAAACTCTTACCTGGGCCTACCGCTAAGTTTTAATCTTTATTAGGTATTGGGATAAAACCTATGAACCCTCTACAGTAGAATGCACATAATGCCACACACATAAAATTAGGTTTAGGTTCATGAACATCCCCTCTTCACATCATTCTCACTCTCAAGCTAGGGGTCCATAACTTCAAGTTAAGAACTCAGACTAGAGGAAAAAATCCACACTCGGCACAGCACTGTTAAAATGTCTTAAAAACTGCATTATACTTTCTCAGTGTGTAATGTGTAACACAAAATTTGACTGGCAGATACAACATAGTGCCAATTACATCTCAAATGTTATTTTCTTCACAACTGTCCTCCTACTATCACTAAGTGACAGACACTAGGCTAGTTTCAAACAAATGAGAGTAAATGACTCCCAGGTCTGAGATCTACTTCATCAGATTATACTACCTGCAAATTAACAAACTAAATAATCAACTGATTCAAAATGCCATTCACCATAAATCCAATTCAATTTCTAACAATTAAAAAGTAGCCACAGTGTTCCAAATAACTATCTCTTTTCAGAGACAGAATATCAATCCAAATCCAGGATGAATATCACAGCACATCAATACATGATTAGCTGAATATAATCCATTTTATATGGGTTTTAAACTGAAGAGTTCAGGATCATGAGTCCAAGCACAGACTTTCAACTTTGTCTGCTGACTCACTTTTCCTTATTCATCTTTTCTTTCGGTGTTATCATAAACATGTGTGATCAATAACAAATACATCTTTTTCTATTCCTTTGGGAAGAAACCTATCCATAATTATTTGGTGCTGAGTGATAAATATAGACCCTCTGCTTTAGAGAATATCATTCAGCAAAATTCCATTAAGTTATTATTTTGGAAAGTTGATTTTGAGCACTGTATACATAAAATACACTCCAAAGTAGTTAACTCTGTTCTATCCATCCATATGGTGGTTTATCCAACCATAAAAATCACCCATAAAAATCATTGCAATGAACTCAACATAGGACCTGAGAACTGAGCACATAGAAGGACATGTAGATATCTTCCTTACAGCATCAAACCATGCCATTTACAACCACAGATATAAGGAACAATTCATAACAGCCATTCTAGAGGACTACTTGCCACTGTGTATCAAGAGCCTTAAAAATGCCTACCCTTTGGTTCTGCATATCCCTTTATAAGAATTCATCCCAAGATAATAATGATGAAATTATGTAAAGATGTATAAAAAATAATGTCATAATAACACAATATATAATACTAAAATGCTTTATTAAAAAGTTTAAATGCCCAGCAATAAAGGATTAAGCAGCTATCATATGGCATATCTATATGATACAATCATTCTAACTTATGTTTTAGAAGATATTTTATGACATAAGATTATAATGTGTTGTGAAGTGGAGGAAAAAAAGAGTACAAAACACTAAGCAGAGTAGGATCCCATTTTTCAAAAATTAAATGTAAATTTCTGTGTAGAAAAAGACCTGAGCGAATATACACCAAAATGTAACTGTAATTAATCCTTGGGGTGGTGGGATTATAGATGTTTTAAATTTTATTCTTGTTGCTTCTCTGTATTTCTGTTCATTTTTACAGTAAACATGTATTACTTCTATAAAAGAAAAAGTCAATTTTTCTTCAAGTTATAAAATTTAGCAAAAGTGGCAAATATCATGTATAAAATTCCCATAAGAATAATTTTTTTGAGAGGGAAAATTTGGGATGTTGTCCCTCTACTACATATAACAAATGAGGAAATTCCTTTTATCATGAGTGATATTACATGATTTATTTGTTGGAGAATCACAATTAGAACATAAGTCATGTAACCCCCAATCCTTTGAAATAGACGTCACTATCACCACTATATTTTCCTCTATATCATCCTCACTTCTACTCTTTGTTGGTAAATTCATAATTGACTGGATTCTTCCTCATTTTTCTTCTCTTTCCCTTTCCCTACCCTCCTTTTTATTAATAAAAAAAATTTGCTTACCAATAAAAAACTACTACCTTAAAATATACTTAAATTATACTTTATAAAATCTTGGCTCAATTGATTTCCAGTCAAGAAGTCTTTCTTAAAAAGAAAGCATGAAGAAGACAAAAGCCAGAAGGGAGGAAGAAAGTTCAGAAAGAACAAAGAAAACTGAAATTGTATGCCTGTACTGATCATAAAAGAAAGAGAGAGCAAGAAAGACAGAGAGAATCCCTTCTTCCTAATATTTTCATGTTCTCCTTGGTTATGTAGACTAAAAGTCGGCTGAGAGGGGGAAAAAAAAAAAACTACCTGCATTCAGGAAAAAGATAATAATAATTCCAAAAGTAAATGACTAACACTGAGTTGCTACTATATAACATGCACTATGACTAGCTTAAGGTTTACTTTGATTACTGGATAAGCTTTTTAATGCATAGCTTGCCTTTTATTTATTAAATGTAAGCAATAGAAGAAAGTAAGTTACATGACAACATCCACACAACTTCCTAATTCACACAACTTCCTAATTCAAACCCCATGCTGGAACTCAATTTTTAAATATAGTCCTTAGTTCTGCATCAGAATTATTTGTCTTTACAAAAACCATCTGCAGCCTCAGTTTTTAACTTCTTTGAGTATGGCTGGTGAGAGAGAGGTGGAAAAAGCAGAGGGGCAAGGAGAGAGTAAGAGAGAGGGAAGAGGCTAAAGGGGGAGGAGGAAAGTGGGGAAAAAAGGGAAGACATAGAAGATGAAGAGATGAAGGTGGAAAGGTGGAAAAAGGGAGAGAGAGAAATAGTGCTTAGCCACTGATTGATAACAGAAATATATAATTTTATATACATAAAATACCTTTATGTTCATGATATAAAAATAGAATTTAAGGAGGAATCATAGTATTTTATCAAACTTAAGGTTTAGAATTTATCTAGAAAAAATATCAGGTTTTACTCTTTTCGTTATTATTTTTATTATTATCTTTTAATTCTTCATGAAAAGACAACACTTGGATACATATCATTATGCATTTGTCCAAAGTCATAGAATTTACAATACCAAGAATAAACTGTAACGTAAACTATGGACCCTGGGTGATAATGATTCATCAATGTAGGTTCATCAACTGTAATGAATGTACCACTCAGGTGGAGGAGGTTGATAATGAGGGAGGCTGTGTGTGTGGGGGCAGGAGGTATATGGGAAATCTCTGTACCTTCCTCTCAATTTGCTGTGAACCTAAAATTGCTCTAAAAAAATTGTCTTAATAATGAAAAAAAAAATAGCATTCCTAAGAAAAACACCGTGAATCAGGAGGAAAACTAAAAATTCATATTGACATATTTATTTAAAATTGGTCACTTCAGTGAAAAAAAACCAACACAACAGCAGTCAGCTGTACACATTCTTCCCTCTCAGTGCGTTGTAGCTAGAAGAATATAATTTACTACATTAAATAAAAGCACATGAAATGTTCTCAGTGGAATATATTACACATATTAAATACAAAAACAAAAACAAAATTTTTAGCAAAAGAATTCGATAATTTCTTCACAAAATCCCATTTTCCTGAACACTTTTAAATGAATTTAAAGTGAGAGGAAATATGGTTCTGCATGAGACGACCACTAATTTTTCTGCTTACATGAGAACTCATCTCACCAAACATGACTGGTTTGATAGAAAAGAAGGTATGAAGAATGTGCTTCCAAAGCATTAATCTTGGAGGAATATATAACAGTGCAGCATCCTTGACTTATAAAAACTATCAATGACTGACAAAAGTAAATCTGAAAGCCAGACAAGTGAAGAAGACCAAAATAATAAAATGATTTTCTGAGGAAGAGACACCAAAAAGGATCTAATGAAATGAAATCTTACAAAATGATTAGATTATACAGACATGTTCTTCAGATCCCAGTATATAAATGTCTTCCAAAGTAATTTACTCAACATGGTAACATATTACAAAAATGTCCTTCAATTACTAATTTACCAGTATTTGCTACTTATTTACTCTCATTCATGCATTCATCCCAAACATAATTCCTGAATTTCTACTTCCTGCCAAGCACTGTGCCAGGCTCTGCTCACATCTAGGAGCCACATGAATAAACACAGGGTAGATTACCCATAATAACTCAAACATGAATCAATAATACCACCGAAATTCAGAAACTTTTAAAACTTCAATTTAACCAAAAAGTTCAATCATTCCTCCTACTATTACCTTAATTCTAATATCCAAGAGTAGTAAAACTTAACCAATTTCAGATTCAACTTTTCTTACATTTTAGTGAATTTCCTTATGAGTCATAAGAAAGGTAAAAAATCAGGAGGAGACTCAAAAGACCCAAAATCTCTACTACCTTGAAAGGAAGAGATCTTCCTTATATATATGAAGTCATTCTTCAAACACTGTGCTCACATATAATATTTCGATTAAAAGAGAGTTCGGCATGGGGTTCTAAAAACAGGTGTGATATGGGCCAGCCTAGTGGCATAGTGGTTAAGTCCATGTGCTCCACTTCAGTGGCCTGGGGTTCGCAGGTTCAGATCCCAGGCACGGACCTATGCACGGCTTATCGAGCCACGCTGTGGCAGGTGTCCCACATATAAAGTAGAGGAAGATGGGCACGGATGCTAGCCCAGGGCCAATCTTCCTCAGCAAAAAGAGGAGGATTGGCAACAGATGTTAGCTCAGGGCTGATCTTCCTCACCAAAAAAAAAAAAAAAACAGGTTTGATAGATAAAATTCAGCAAACCCTAAGTGCTCAAGGACTCTTTAGAGTCCTGAAGATCCACAATGTGTAGCAATTGTGAATTATTCTGATGCACAAGTTTGAGTTTGCACTCACTAGGAGGCTTGAGTGTAGGAAGTCTGTCCCTTGGCTTGGGCATGAGCCCTGCCACAGGCTCCATCTCTGCACTTCAGCATACCTTCCTTTTCTACCTGACTTTACTCACATTTTACAATGAAACAATGTACCTGTTCTGAACTTCAGTTTGCTAATCTGTAAAATGGAGGTCATAGTTACCTCATTGTGCTTCTGGCAATACTCAGCGTGATAACACTGAAAGCACCTAGCTTATTACATGGACATAAGAGACTCCCAAAGAAGACAGTCTTTCTCCTCCCACTCCTCTACCTCTCTCCCTTTATCACTCATCATGCCCAGGAACAGTAGACTGGAGATATCTTTTCATCCTACCCTAGTGGTTAGCAAACTTTGGTTGGTTATTAGAATCACCTGGGGAAATTAGTATAAATACAAAAGCCCTGGCCTATTTCAGTGAGCCTGTACCTTTGTGGGCTTTCTTAGCTCCACAGCTGATTATGATACACAGCAATATTTGAGAGGTACCCCTCTAAAGGCTTTCTCTCCCTAGCTACTGGACCCTCTGACTCCTATCTAGAAGGAGAGCTTTAATGTCTGATTTGAAAAATCTTGGTGAAATTTCCTTCATGTATCAGTATCAATCTAGAAGGCTTCTCTGACATTTCCTTGATTTCTCCACCAGCTAAGAGAAGGGTAGGTATTAAAGGGTAAACAGGAGTTTATAATTTGCGGAGGTAAAACATCAATCAGTAGATTCTGGAGTGGCATACATAAGCAACTGGGTTGTATGTCCTTTTTCTCTTATCCCTCCCCCTAGTTAACGGCTAAATTCTACCCAAACCTACAGCTAACTGGAACAGCAGGAAACCTGAGTAAGCTCAAGCAGCAACAAGTGGGGAAGTGGCAGAACTAGAAGACAAATTTACAATTTTCATTCAGCTTATCAATGCCAACAACTAAACTGCAGAGTAACTCAATTCTGACAGACATCTTAAAGGGGGATAAAACTATAATCAGTCTTACAAAGAAGTAATGGTTCAGTAGAATACTGGTTTACAGAAAACAACAGTCTCCCAGGCAGTGATTAAACAGGCTTCCAATAAAGTAATATGCAGAAAACAATTATGTTAACATTATGCTAATATTTAAATTCCCTGTCCAAATTTCAGAAGAGTTAATTGTATTATTTCGGAAAATTTGAACATTTATAATATATCCTTAGGAAGCCCAAGCTCTCCATAACAACTCTAACAGAAAACTTAATAGTGAGAAAGAACTGGACTAGCAATATTGCATGTGCTTTTCAAATTAATTAACTATTTTGTAAATATTATTCAACTATTTGAGAAAATAACTTTGAGAAAGTGAAAAGAATTAAAGTTAGCTTTAGATTTCTGGAAATTCATGTACTCTAAGCTCTATTACCTAGGACTTTACCAATAAGGAAACACTAGAAACTGGTATTTATGATATTCCCCAAAATATATCTTCAACCTACTGGCCACTATCCATAATTTTGAAAGAAGCTTAATAATTTCAAGCATAATGAACACAAATGGAAGAATTTTTTCCTCAAACATGTTTCTTGCTTTAGAAATCTATGAAAAATTAACACAAATTAATTGAACCAATACCTTTTGAACTCCAGTTCTGAGCTGGGGCATATACAAAGAATAATCATGATATTACCTAATACTTATTTGTAACTACCACAAACACTATACTAGATTATATATTCTTTGAGTAAAGAATTGAGGTGAAGCAAATCTATTCATCTTTATTCCAAACTCTCTTTAAGCCTAATACACAGAGACACAACATACATATGCAGTGCTTTATTGTGGAGCTATATTAATTAATTTAATAATTAATATATCTGTACAAAGGGGAGAGGGATCATGGTTGTAGGGAAAATAGGATATCTTCTCAACCAAGGGATGAGGCAAAGGCCCCAGGACAAAACCATAATTATCTTGATACAGAGTGGCTAAACGTGATGAGCCCTGAGAGAAATCTGTGGAAGTGAAGAATATTCCTGAAGGTGAAAAACCTCAGATGGTACAGAGGACAATGCCCCCATAATTATGGGCACTAAAGCTGTGCTTACACAAATAACATACCAATGTTGTATCTCCCCACCCCAACCACCCTCATAAACAAAAAAATGAATGCTGCTTCTAAAGGTCACTGAAATCCACAATATTCTCTCATGTGAAGATGTAACAATGAGACTGCTAAAGAATGTTACAGAACTTAAAATTATAATTAACTATTAATTCAATTATCTGTTTCTTTTTTCCCTGGCTAAACTGCAAGCACTCTGAGGAAAGACACTAGGACCTTGTCTCCCTGCATTTACTGTCTTACCCCAGTTCTGGGGTAGGGAAATATAAGTGGGAAAGGAATATTAGTTGAAGGAAAAGTGAATCAATCCATATGTAAGAGATAGGAGATAAATAAGTGAACAGAAAAAGATTAAGTAGAAGGTCAAACTGAGAGTAAAAGGAAACTTGGAAGGTCGGACAGTCCTGAAAATATCCCAATTAAAAGCTAGTGGCTAACATGCCCACTTTTATCAAAAACACAGTCTATGAAAAGCAGTGATTGACAAATCCAGGTTTAGAATAAGGAAATGGAAAAAAGTGTGTAATGTATTCTGTGTATTTCCACTCATCAATAATTTCGAAGTTTTTGCTTTTTTTAGGATAAGAAATATATACTTGTCTTTAATTTATATGCACTCCACATATTTAAGACACTTATAAATTTCCAAGAAGTAAAGAACATGAAAAAACTGGCTAATTATACATTCCTACATACTCAATTCACAGCTGCTCAGGCATCAAATTTTTATCCCTAAAATCTCCTCAAAAAATGAATTTGTAAAAAAAGAGATAGAAAAAATGTCATTGAGATCAAAAGAGGTAAAAAAAAAAACCTTTGCCCAGTGTGAGACCTGATAACCTTAATTATTTTAACTTTGAAAGGAACCTAAATACAGAAATGAACTTGGGCCAGTCTTTCATCCAGACATTTTTTCCATCTTTATTGAGATATAATTGACATATAACATAGTGTATGTTTAAGGTGTACAACATATTGATTTGACACATTTACATACTGCAAAATGTCTACACCATAGGATTAGCTAACACTTCCATCATGTCACATAATTACCATTTCTTTTTTGTGTTGAAAAAATTTTAAATCTACTTTCTTAATGGCACTTTGGGTTGTTCATAAGATAGCCTCCTCTAATTATTTTAATTTCTTCAGGAATATGTTTCATTTGCTAACTTTTCCAGCAAAATTGTAATTTAGACATGCAGTTTGAAAATCATCAATCTCTTATTCACTTTAGTGTGAAGCAAGGTTAATGGAGGATACTCATTCCACAGTGGCTTGAAGAGAGACCTTACATTTCAAAGTGTGTTTGAACCAACATATTATTCAGCGAATTCAATTAAATAAAATTGTCAGAAATGTCTTCACAATGAAATAACCAGACTAGAACTCCTTATATCGGTTTTTTTTCTTCAAGCAAGTGGTTATCAAGCAGGAATTCCACACATATTAGATGCTGTAACCATCTCCACATTAAACAGAATTATCACATCGCTATAAAATGCTGACCCCACTTAAGAATCCTGCTGGTCAGTGATTTCATCATTTTATCAAGCACGTGAAGGCTGTTATCTTCAAGCTGAATGTTGCTACACAAGATAGTTATACAAACACTGTTTGCTTAAAGACAGGGTTATCTGGAAAAAGAAGTCTTTTTGCCAAAGTAATGTAAATCATTTCCCAAGATATCTCACAAAGCAGCCTAGACTCCTGACAAACTCCCATAAGAGTGTAGAAACAAGTATCCTTTGAAGGAAAACTACAGATTAATTAATACACTGAAAACAACGTACATAACCAACTTCTAAAGACAGGATCACATTGCCATGCTAATAACTTAATTTTGGTGAGTTAGTTGTTTAAGCTTCCCACTAATCAAATTTTCTAGGATAATTACCATCAAGAGATGAAGTCAATTAAAAAAAAAAGAATGATGAAAGACATGAAAAGTTTTCTTAATTTTATACAATGCAAGATTAGTCTGCCAGAAACACTGCCATATTATAACTCTTTCGTGTGTGCATGTGTGTGTATCGATACCCACCCTAAGACTTTAAATCAACCTATGCTTTTTTCGTAATTCATAATACATAGTCATTCCAAGTATCTCTTTTAATCCACAAATTAATATAAAGTGATCCTTTGTAATCAGAGTCCCAGGCAACATTTATTCATAATTATGGGGTATTTTTGTTATAAAAAATATTAATATTCTATAGGGGCTTATCTACCAAACCTACGGGTATTTTAATACAGCCCTGATTAATTCCAAATTCATCAGGAACTTAGCAGACAGCACAAAAGACACTAAAATGCAAGTCCTAAAAACAGTGGCAAGTTTAACAAAACACTGTTGATATCAAATTTTAAAAAGCTATCAATTTGGCGACATCATACTGATTTCTTATCTAGCAAAATAATGAGTGCAATGGCAGCATCATTATGCTTGACAACATAGAGCTCTTCTGGGGCACCTAGGCACTCTGCTAACAAGCCAGTGGCTCTGGCTCTTTCATTTACATGAGGACATCAGTGAGCAGGGAAGGATGGCATGGCATAAAAAGAAAATAACTTGGGAACTCAGGCAATTGCCCAGGTGATGATAAAGAGCCAAAGTGAAAAAGTGGTCACTAAGCAGCAGCAAAGGCAGTGGAGAGACTCCCTTCCAGCTTCGCAGCTGCTGCAGTAAGTTCAGATTTCTGGAATCACAGCACACCCTGGTGACAAAAATGGGCTATCTCCAGGTGCCCTGATCAAAGTCACTGAAGCACCATCAAAGTAGAGAGTAGAAAAGCTACCTAACATTTCTTCAAATCTTCCTGAGAAGAACCAGAAACACAGTGAGTAGACTTGCACTTTTAACAAAAAAAGGAAAACCAAAAGAGAGTTTACATATGTCAAATGCTAATGCTATTCTTAAAACATCTGGCTTTGTCACTTACCAGTAGTGTGAACTTGGGCAAGTTTTTAGACTGTTTGTGCCTTAACTTGGCACTAGAGATTTTAAAAAGTATTCACCTTTTAGGGTAGCCACAAAGATCAAATAAAGACAATGTTTGTAATATGCTTAGAGAACAGGATCTGGCACACAGAAAGCACTGTATGTATTCATTAAATAAATAAATGAATAAAATCAATGTAGAGATAGGATTTTTTAAGCTGAAAAGGAATAACAATATTAAAAGTTATATTATAGTGAGTGCTTGCTATGTGCCATCCACCATGCTCTTTACATACATTCTCCCCCTAATCTTTATAACAAATCTCTTGTGTATAGATGAGGGAAGGCAAATGTGAAGCCCAAAACACAAAACTATCAAGTGGCAGAGCCAGGATTCAAACCCAGGTAATTCTGACTCTAAAACCTATGCTCTTAACCACTGCATTGTAGAGAAAAGTTGATTTTATTCATCTATTCCTATTTCATAGATAAGGAAACTGAAGTGTCTTAGCTAAAGCCCCATGGTTGTCTAGTGGATAAAGGAAGAATTAAGGTATCTTAGCTTACTACCAGCAGATACCTCCTTGTTCTGAAGGATTAAATAGGTATAAAATTCTATTGCCACTGGGAATAGTCTCTTGAATCACCCAGGATTAGAGTTAGTCTGAAGATATCCATCTACCCTCCATAACACACCCAGGTATACCCTACAGTAAATTAGGGAGCAGAAGAAATTTTTCTCCTTTGCTGGTGGAAGGCAGGCAGGCTGGGTGTCGTGGATGACTCTGTAATATGATCAACTTATTCATCATAGTAAATGCCAAGTCTAGTACCAAACACATGGTAAATTTCAACTTTGTTTTTCCAACATAGAAGGGAAAACCCATAAGGAGGGCAGGATAGGTACACAAGCCTACCAGCTGGCTCTCTTGGCCAAGAGCACTGATGATCAGCACAAAAATAAAGAGATCTGTGACAGGTGCATTCTCCCTGCATATGCCCAGGCTGGACAGTGAAAGAAAAGCCAGGCAGCTCCTCACCCGCAGGTGTTGGCTGGGCGACATGTAGCAGCAGCTGAGGCTGAGGTACATGCAAGCTCTATCCTACCACTCTCTGCAGTGAAAAAGTTGATATTTCAACGCTAAGGGTGAGAAGATGTGGGTAAATATATTGAAAATACAGATGCATCTGCAAGATGTGTAACAATTACAGCTCAGTGCTCTCACCCCTGTATAAAAATTAATCAACTCCTGTCTGGGTTATATAAATCAAACTAATCAAATGCTGTGCTCAGTCGAGAGAATATTTGGGAACTTTATCACAACTTATACTCATTAGACATTTGTTTATAGAATAAAAGAAAAAATCTCTTTATATAAACATATTTATCATTTACACATCTATTAGTCTCTTTAGTCAAGATATTAGGTCTTTTAGATAATACCTAATTAGAAGATAGATCTTTTATAGCTGTTATAATGGAAATGGTGATCTTTCTTTTAAAATGGTAAATGCATATTCATATTCTCAACAGACACTGCAAGAAAGCCAAAGTTTACCTAATAATGGTCAAAATCCTAGTAAATGGCAAACCATTCAGCATGGTTCATTTCACAGTATTTATATTTCATTAAATCGCACCAAACTTCAGATTTTATCAACCACAGGCAGTGTCCTTAGTAATTCAAGACTTACATTTAATAAGCTATATGCATGAAATAGTATACTCTAAAACTGTTACAAAAGACTTTGTGTACCACTTCACAGATTTGATTAAATGTTGTCCTTTATATACTTTATGTGATATATTTATCTCAGAATATAGAGCCTCAAACTTTATAGCAGTATTAAAAGGGCCTCAGTTATACTAACAGTGCCAAAAACACAAAACAATAATTAACATGTCCTCTTATACCATCTTAAATTGTTTATGTTTTATTTCTATATAAATATATAAGTATGGGGAAATGTTTTACTTAAATCCAATAATAGCCTAAATCATGGACATGTAACATGATATTTTACCTTCTCTTGCTGTATTTATCATAAATGACTTCTCAAAACCATTGAGGACATCAGATATTTTCTTTCTTTTTTGTTTTTAATGGAAAAAAATATTTTTTCCTTTCTTTGAAGAGGAAGGAAAGAAATTATCCAGGGAACTTTATCTTTCCCGTTACTCTTCCAAAACATAATCTTTATTTAAATTTACCTTCTGCTATGGTCTGAATGTTTGTGTACTCCCCAAATGCATATGTTGAAATCCTAAGCCCTAAAGGTCACAGTACTAGGAGATGGGGCCTTTGGGATGTGCTTAGGTCATGAGGGTGAAGCCTTCATAAATGGAATTAGTGTTCTTACAAAACAGACTCCAAGAGATCCCTCTCCCCTTCCACCATGTGAGGACACAGTAAGAAGGTGCCAGCTATGAACCAGAAAGAGGGCCCTCATCAGAACACAACCATGCTGCACCTTGATCTTGGGTTTCCCAGCCTCCAGAATTGTGAGAAATGAATTTCTGTTGTTTGTAAGCTACCCAGTCTGTGGTATTTTGTTATAGCAGCCTAAACAGACTAATATACCTTCAGAACAGAAAAATAAATTGTGGTACAGAAAGAATTTTATCTATTATCCCTGTCCTGTGTTTTAAATAGTAGCTCTCTCTTGGGTATCTATCAACTCTTCTCACAGGAGAGGCAACATGGCTCATTCATCTTTTGTCTATCAGTGCTCAAGAACTAGGAGGTGTTCAATACTTGTTTATTAAGTAGTGAAGTGTCAAACTTTATTTGAAGAAGAAAAATATCCTCCATTGTTTAAATGTCTACAAATCTCTTGGCAGGGCTGGCTTTATGAGTCCTGTGCTTAGATAGGCCTCATGCTTGGTTTAATGCTTTGCTGTCACCACCCTGAAATTCTTAAGTTTTTTAAAAGGAGCCAAATATTTTTATTTTGCACTGAGTCCCCCAAATTCTGCTGCCAGTCCTGTCTGTTCACATTACTCAACGTGAACCCTCAGGGTAATCCATGTGGAGATGTGGCTGTTTCAACTCCTGCCAAAAATTGTGGGTCCAAACTCAATAGTTACTTACCTCAAAGTGGTTTATATGAATAAATATTCAACCTCCAAAATAACTCTATGTAATGGAACTAACAACCAATACTTTCCAATTTCTGTAACTTTTCAAACAAGGAAAAAGATTCATATGAGGCAACTCTACAACTATTCTTACCTATTTCATTTCCCTCTTCATCCCTTTCCGAATAAAATGATTTCATGATTACACTATATCTAGAATAATAATAATATCCTATTTTTATTGAGCATTTATTATGAACCTGGCATGGTCATTTTACACATATTATTTCATTTAACCCTCACAACAAATCTATAAAGATGGTACTATTATTACTGCCATGTTATGGTTAAGTAAAAAAATAAGTAGAGCAGCTAGGATTTGAACTCAGGTGGCCTTATTCTACATTTGGGCTCTTAACTATTACACAAAACTGAAGTGCAACAAATAAATGACAATCCAAAAAAACTAAGTAGGTTGTCTCTGGCAAATGAAAGGTCTAACTCGAGACCACTACTATTCAATACAAATATAATGTAAGCCACATACATAATTTTAAATTTTCTAGTAGCTCCATTAAAAAAGTAAAAACAGGGGCCATCCCACTGGTGTAGTGGTTAAGTTTGTGTGCTCTGCTTCGGTGGCCCAGGGTCCATGGGTTCAGATCCCGGGTGCAGACCTGCACACCACTCATCAAGCCATGCTGTGGCGGTGTCTCACATACAAAATAGAGGAAGATTGGCACAGATGTTAGCACAGGGACAATCTTCCTCAAGCAAAAAGAGCAAGATTGGCAATAGATGTTAGCTCAGGGCCAATCTTCCTCACAAAAAAAAAGTAAAAACAAACAGGTGAAATTAATTTTAATAATATATTTTATTAACTCAGTACATTCAATATATTATCATTTCAACATGTAATCAATATAAAATTAACATATTATATATTCAGTTTTTGTACTAAGTCTTTGAAATCCAGCGTGTATGTTAGACTTACAGCACATCTCAATTCAGACTAGCTAAGATTTCAAGCGTTCAATAGCCATATGTGGGCAGCACAGGCCTAGATAATAAATGCTGGGAGTGGGAGTAGAGAATTATTATGATTGGGAAATAATTTGGGAGGCAGATGGAATCTGAGTTGTGTCCTGAAAGAATGCTAAGATTTAGAAAAACTGGGAAGGTATTTCTGGAGGAAACAGTGTAAAGGAAGAGATTAGAAGCTATATTGGGGCAGACATTTGTTTTTGAAATTAATTACATACCTAGTACATAGCAAACACTGTGACACTCAGTATACAACAGATATAATCTTTACATCAGTGGTTCTAAAACTAAGCATCAGAATCACATGGAAGGCAAAAGGTAATTTGCTAGGCTCACACCACCCTCTGAATTTCTAAATCAGTAGGTCTGGATTTGCATTTCTAACAAATTTCCAGGCAGTGCTTATGACGCTGGTCCAGGGACCACACCTGGAGAACTGCTGCCTTATATTAACACTTTGTAGTAGATATTATCTCCACTTTATAGGTAAGAAAAGTGAGGCTCAGAGAAGCTAAGTGACTTGTCAGGGGTTGCACAGGTAGTATATGGCAGGACTGTAGTTCAAGTCCAAGTCTGAAATTTAAATCCAGGTCTGTTTGTCTTCACCTTCTTATTCTCCTATGATTTCTTCTAAAACTTTTATAGTTTCTGTGGTTACATTTAACTTTATGATCCATTTTGATTCTATTTTTGTACGTGGTGTGAGATGAGTGAAGTTTCTTTTTCTGCATTACAGATACCCAGTTTCTCACTTGTTGAAAAGATTATCCTTTCCCCACTGAATGGCCCTGGTATACTTGACAAAAATCAATTATCCATAACACATAAGTCTATTTCAGGACCCTCTATTCTGTTCCATTGATCTATGTTCTATTCTAATGATCTCTGTGTCCATCTTGACACTAATAACACACTGTCTTATTATCACAGATCCCTAGTTAGTTTTGGAATCATGTAGTATAAGTCCTCCAAATTTGCTCTTTTTCCAAAACTGATTTGGCTATTCTAGGATATTTGCATTTCCATATAAATTTTAGAATCATCTCATCGATTTCTACAAGTAAGCAAGCAAAGATTTCGATTGGAACTGTGCTGAATCTATGGATCAATTTCCAGAGAATTGACAGTTTAACAACATTTAGTCTTCCAACCCATGAACATAGTATATCTCCTCATTTATTTAGGTCCTCTTTAATTTTTCTCAGCAATGTTTTGAGGTTTTTAGTGAACCAGTCTTTCATGTACTTTGTTAAATTTATTCCTAAGTAAATCATATTTTTGATGTTACTGTAAATGGTACCTTTTAACTTCAATTTCCAAATGTCTGTTGCTAGTATATAGAAATACAATTGACTTTTGTGTATTGATCTCATATCCTGAGACCCTTGCTAAGCTCACTTATTAGTTCTAACGGCATTTTTTGTAGAATCCTTAGGATTTTCTACATAAATGATCATCTGAGGATAAAGACCTTTTTATTTATTCCTTTATGTTCTGCCTTTTATTTCTCTTTTTTGCTTTATTGAGCTGGCTAGGGCCAGTAAAATGTATCATAGAAATGGTGAGAATGGACATTCTTGCCTTGTTTCCAATTTTAGGGGAAAAGCATTTAGTCTTTCATCATTAAGTATACGAGCTGAGGGTTTTTCATAGATGTCCCTATTAGCTGAGAGTTTTTCACAGAAAGTTCCTTCCAACGCTAGTTTTCTGAGAATTTTTATCATGAATGGATATTGAATTTTATCAAATACTTTTCTCATATCTATAGAGATGACCTTTTTTTTTTTCACTTTTAGCCTGATAATATGGTTAATTACATTGATTTTTCTAATTTTAATCAACTTTATATTCTTGGGGTATTTTTCACAAGGTCATGATATATTATCATTATTATATATTTCTGGATTTCATGTGTTAAAATTTTGTAGAGAATTTGTATATCTACGTCCATAACACATTTGGTATATAATTTTCTTTTCTTGTAATATTTTGGCATTAGGTTTGAAAATAATTAATGATGATGTTTATAAATCATGTAAATTACAAAACTAATTCAAAGCTTTCTTGATATAGGAAGGATGAAGGTAATTCACAAATAATACCAATTACACAGTAAATGGAGATTTACATTATATATTAACTTTTCAAAAGTTAGTTATATAAAACCATGAAATGATAATACATTAAACATAGTTGCTTTAAAAAAAATCCCCGTTTTACATTGTTCACAACTTTTTTGCCATTACCAGGAATTTTGCATTTCTAATATACTTGATGGAAACACCTTCATGGCAATAAATCATAAAGTGAATTCTTTCCTTTTGCAGCATAGAGATAATCTGAAAACCCCACTCATTGATATGAATTTGTGTCATTCTCTTTATAAATGAAAAAGAGGTTAATGCTGACCTGACTCTAGTTAAATATAACTGAATATATTAAAATCCTGTAATATTCTAAGTAGTGAGGATAAACTGCTGCTTCTGAAACAGCATGCTTCTCTCAGTGAAATAATAAGATCAAAGTGGTTAGGAAAAAATATAATCCCTTTAGCAATTTCCAACCTGTGTTGCAAGTATAAAGTCCATTTTCAGAGTGCTGGAGTCAGAAAAGTAAGGTTCACATTAACATGTAAGATTCTGTCAGGAAGCAGACTGTGGCTTGATATAAAACAGGCTGCCAAGTAATAGTGAGATAGAATCATCAATAAGCTGTAAATTCAGAAAATGTCATAGCAAATATTGGGTTCACTGGGAAGCAGACCACAAGACCAAGACTAGCATGCAGGATGTTTATTAAGAAGTACCTTTGGGATAAAACCTATGAAAAGAGAGGAGAATGAAGAAGGTTTGGACAGCGGGAGAAGTCAAATTATGATGCAGGTCTAGTGTCAGCCTTGGCTGATCCCACAGGGAACTCTAGAGCTAGAACAGCCCTTCAGAGTTGTCCTCAGTAGGCCAAAATGGCCAGGCCTTTACACTCCCACAGCAGTCAGTCACTGACTGTGGGCCATCCTAGGAAGGGGAGTTACCTTAGTCAAGCTGGATCCCTGCAGCTGAGGCAGTCCCTGCAGGGGCTAACAGCTATGGGTGGTCTGCCCATTGCACTCTCAGCAGTTGGGGCAACAAGCCTTCATGGAAGGGAGATCTGAGTGACACATTACAGTATGTACCACATTAGGCAAAGTACTTAGAAACTTAAGAAAGAAAGATCTTTTTTTTTTTTCGTGAGGAGGACTAGCCCTGAGATAACATCTGATGCCAATCCTCCCCACTTTTTTTTCTTGAGGAAGAGTGACTCTAAGCTAACTTCATGCCCATCTTCCTCTACTTTATATGGGACGCTGCCACAGCATGGCTTAACAAGTGGTGGGTCGGTGCGCGGCCAGGATCTGAACCTGCGAACCCTGGGCCACCGAAGCGGAGTGCTCGCACTTAACCGCTCGTGCCACTAGGCCGGCCCCAAGAAAGAAAGACCTTAAGCCATGCCAGAAAATTTATTTAGATATGTGCATATCAATGTTTACATGACTTGTTCCTCCACTTCATTCAGATCTCTATATAAATTTCATCCTTTCAGAACTTTCCCTGACCAATCTATCTAAAATGGCACCTCTTTACCATGTTTCATTTTTTTCATGGTGCTTATCACTACCTGATATTTTAATATACATTTATTTGTTTACTGGGTATTATCTGTCACTCCCACCAGAATATAAGTTACAGGAGGGAACTTTATCTTGTTCATCACTATATCCCAGTGTCTAGAACAATGTGGGAAAAATAACATGTTCATAAATAATAAGAGTTCACTTAATATTTGTATTGGGAGTGATAATGACTTGTCATCATTGATAACTCATTAACTATACTGTGGTTGAATTGGATATCAAAGGTTGTAACTTAGCCTAGATTCCTGATAAGAAATGTAAGACATACAACTAAGAACTTTAAGGTAGGTCATTGTGATGTTTAATTTTATATCTCAATTTGACTGAGCCATGAGGTGCCCAGATAGTTGGTCAAACATTATTCTGGGTGTTTCTGTGAGGCTTTTTTTTGGATGAGTTTAACATTTAAATTGATAGACTGAGTAAAGCAGATTGTCCTCCCTAATGTGAGTGGGCCTTATTTAATCAGTTGAAGGCCTGAATAGAACAAAAAGGCATGACTCAACTCCAAATAAGGGAATTCCTCCTGCCTGATTCTCTATGAGCTTGGACATTGGTTTCTTCCTGTCTTTAGACTTGAACCAAAAACATCAGCTTTTCCTAGGTCTCAAGCCTGCTGGCCTTTGGACTAGAACTACACTATCAGCTTTCCTGGGTCATAGGCCTTTGGACTCAGACTGGAACTATACCATCGGCTCTCCTGATTCTCCAGCTTGCCAGCTGCAGATCTTGGCACTTGTCAGCCTCCACAATGGTGTGAACCAATGTCTTAGTTCATTCAGACTGCTATAACAATATACCACAGACTCAACAGTTTATAAACAATAGAAACTTATTTCTCACACTTCAAGAAGCTGCGAAGTCCAAGATCAAGTTGCTGGCATAGTCACATTCTCATGAAGACCCTCATAGACAGCACCTTCTCTCTGTGTCCTCACATGTTGGAAAGGGCTAGGGAGCTCTCTAGGGTCTCTTTTACAAGAGCTAATCCCATTCACGAGGGCTCCACCCTCATATCCTAACACTTCCTTAAGGCTCCACCTCCTAATACCACCATCTTTGGGGATTAGGATTTCAACATATGAATTTTGGGGATACACAAATATAGCAACATATGAATTTGGGGATACACAAATAGACCACAGCTGACAATTCCTTATTATAAATCTCTTTATATATATATATAAAGCTAGCTATATATATATATATATATATATATATATATATATATATATATGTTCTGTTTCTCTGGAGAACCCTGACTAATACAATCATCTTACTTAAAAGACACAAATTTCTCACTATGAAAGTAAATTATAAATAGAATCCTAAGTAATTAATGTGTACTTTGTTATACTCTACAAAGGACATTAGCCATCATTTGGAATTTATCTGTCAAATGTGTTGCTTCTTATATGTATGTTTGAGAAACAGAGGGTCTTATAAAGGGCTCTAACTCTTTAGAAAAGGAAATTCAAAGACCTAAAGAAGTATAAAATCTCAAATATATCCCACAGAACTAAATATATTTCAATATTTACTTAAAATTCCAAGGCTATCAATAAAGTCATAGGACACGAGGCACACCCTCATCCAAATGCAGTACCAAAATGCCGTCAAATGCTAAGAAATAATTTTTGGATTAAAAGGCTTCTTAGGAGTCTACACGCCTATGCTTCTCCGTCTGTCAGTGTGAATAATCAAAAGCTAACTGAATTTCAAATGGAACATTTAAATTGACATCTTCTGATGTTATTTCATCCAGATCATTTTGAGAGAGAGAAATGTTTCAGACAATTATACTATTTCTTGCAAAGCTGCATTTAAGAGACTCTTCATAAGGAAATGCCAATTTAACCTCCATTAAATTGTGCAAATTAGTCTACCTTACTTTGGGTGGATTTAGTTAGTTTTACTATTTGATTGTTAATACATTAAGGCTATAAATTGTGTTTGTTTTAAACAAGAGAAATGAAAAGAAATAATGTTTTATTTGAAATGTATTTCCACTTAGATTGTAAAAGCCACATATGTACCTCAGAAAACAACTCCTCATCCCCTGCCCAAAGGAATAGTATACATTTTAAGGAAGTCATACTAAATGTTATCTATTATGAAAACAGTTAAAAACTTCTACAACTTTTTCAGTTTCTATATTCACAGATCTTGAAAATAAAATTCAAATAAAACATGGTCCTTGAAAGGAAATTCTTTAAAATGATTCTACTCACCTAAAGTGTTCATAATTTATCTCAAAAAAACATGACAAATTTATCCCAATTTGTTCCTATTTGAAAGGAATGTCTCTATTTAGCTCCAAAGAAAAAGTAGAACCTGAACTCTTCTGGTCCCCACAAGATAGTGACTGAGAAGCCATGTTTATGGGTTAATTACAAACTACTAAAATAGTGCTATTTCACTTAAGGCCGTCAAAATAGTAGGAATAATGCTTTAATGAATTTTCCTATGCTAAACGTAGATATTTTCCTGATTTAAGGGGAAAAAAATCAAACATTTTTCCTACTGTTCTTGACTCTTACATTTTTTATTGATTCTCTCCTCTCCTAATTAGAGCCATCCCTAAAAAATGAAAGAAAATCTGCCTCTTAGTAGACTTAGGTGACCCAGTTTAATTGAGTCAACACAAAAAGATTCTTTTAGACACAATGAAATCGTCTTTCTTAGCTTGGAATATTTTATGTACTTAACTGTGTCTCCCCCAAAATTCATACGTTGTAGTCCTAGTCCCCAGTGCTTTAGAATGTAACTGTATTTGGAGACAGGGCCTTTAAAAGAGGTAATTAAGTTAAAATGAGACCATTAAGGTGAGCCCTAATCTAATCTGCCTGGTGTCTTTATAAGAAGAGGACGACCAGAGACACCAGGGATGTGCATGTACAGAGAAAAGGCCATGTGAGGACACAGTGAGAAGGCGGCCATCTTCAAGGGGACTCAGGAAAAACCAAACCTGACAACACCTTGAAGTTGGACTTCCAGTCTCCAAAACTGTGAGAAAATAAATTTATGTTGTTTAAGCCACCCAACCTTTGGTATTTTGTTATGGCAGCCTGTAATATTGTGATTCATAAGAAATATATATTTGGTCATTCAGATAACCAAAATATATTTTTCATATATTTGGTCCTTGTCCACAGTTCTTGGTTCACAGTTCCCAAAACCCTTGGAATTTCCTGAGTGATAAGAGCAATGGGAGCATCTTTTGTCATAATATTTGGTCTCTTGTCCTCTGTTTCTAAAATCACTTCAGAGCCATACAGGTGAAATGAGTGTCTTGTTATTTATATAACAAGCCCCTTTCCAGCACAACTGGGTTTATGTTAATGAGGTGACTTTTGGAAAACACCTAAGTAAGGATTGGTACTGGTAGCCAGGGGAACCAAGCATGGTAGTGGGTTGAAACTTTAAGTTCCACTCCCTGATTTCAGGGGAGGGGAAAGGGGCTAGAGGATGAATCAATCACCAATTGCCAATGATTTAATCAATGGTGCCTCCATAAAACCCAAAAGGAGGGGTTTCAGGGAGCTTCCATGTTGGTAAAAACATGGAAATTTGGGGCGAGTGGCACACTCTGAGAGGGCATAGAAGCTGCACCCCTTTCCCCATACCTTTCACTATTTCATCTCTTCTATATGGATGTTCCTGAGTTATATCCTTTTATAATAAACTGGTGATCTAGTAAGTAAAATGTTTTATTGAGTTCTGTGAGCCCCTCTAGCAAATTAATTGAACCCAAGGAGGGAGTGGTGGGAACCTCCATTCTATAGCCAGTGGGTCAGAAGCACAGGTGACAGCCTGGCTTGAGACTGGTGTCTGAGTTGGGGGTGGGTGGGTATCAGTCTTGTGGGAATGAGCCCTTAACCTGTGGAATCTGATGCTATCTCCAGGTAGACAGTGTCAGAATTGAGTTGTATTGTAGGACACCCAGGTGGTGTTGAAGAATTGGTTGGCCATACAGGGGAACCCCACCTTCCACACACATGCACACACACACACACTTTGTAATTGGTCCCAGAATCTTTACAACGCTAGCGAACTAATACAGAATATATTGGCACATTTACTTCAGGCTTATACAATCCTAACATCCTGAGGGAAAAAGCGTACATCAAGTCACCAATTAAAATTTAACTAAGAGAATATGATAATAAAACAGGAGCCAAATATTTCAGAAGTTCTACATTGGTTTCTAGAGGCTGTGTTAATAAAATTCAATCCAATCCAATCCAGTCCAACCCAATCCAATAAAATGGCCTTTTCCTTTGAGCTACACCAGAGATTCAAAGACAAATAAAACATGATCATTGTACTATTTTGCTGCTGGTTAAAAAAAAAAATGGGGGGCCAGCCCAGTGGCATAGTGGTTAAGTTAGTGTGCTCCGCTTCTGGCAGCCCAGGGTTTGCAGGTTCAGATCCCGGGCACGGACCTACGCACCACTTATCAAGCTATATGCTGCAGCAGGCGTCCCAGATAAAGTAGAGGAAGATGAGCATGGATGTCAGCCCAGGGCTGATCTTCCTCAGCAAAAAAAAAAAAAGAGGAGGATTGGCAACAGGTGTTAGCTCAGGGCTAAACATAAAAAAAAAAACAGATGTATTAAAAAAGAAAAAGCTAAGTAACATGCTCTTGAAACTACAGAAACTAGACAAAATTATTGGTCTATTATTATCATATGCATCAAGTGATAAAAGTATGTTATAGGGGGTGGAGTCAAGATGGTGGCATAGGCAGACTCTGAACTCACCTCCTCCCGCGGACACAGCCAATTTACAACGACTCATGGAAAAATTACCCCTGAGACAGAACTGAAAATTGGATAAGAGGAACTCCTGCAACAACGGACAATCCTAACTGAGGTAGAAGAGGCAGAAACTCCCTTCTGGAGAGGAAAAACCCCACCTTCACAAGCCGCCAGCTGCACGGCAGCCCGGGAGCAGCCCACAGGTACACAGCCCTTCCTGGGGGCGCAGGGCCCTGAGCCAGGGAGTGTCCCCGCGGTGGGCATTTTGTGGACCCAGCACAATCAAGATGATGGCAGAATAACTGACTTTGCCTGCTACTAAACATTGGGGAATACACCCAGAAAAGCTGGTTCACAAAGAAATGAAAACCGGCTCTTAAAGGGCCCACACGCAAACTCACCCTATTCAGAAAGTAACCTAAAATCACCAGAAAGAAAGGTGGACAGTGCTTTGGTGAAAAGAGACTCACCTGATAGGCTCTGAGTGCATTGGATTGAGAGGTGAGACCTCTCCAGGGACTGGGACATTGGCGGCAGCCATTGTTGTGGCCTGGTGTGGGCGTGCTGACACAGACGCCATTGGAGTTCTCCCTGAGGCCTGCTAAGGCAGGGTCTGCCCCACCCACTAGAGCACCGATTTAATCCAGCTCAGCCAGGGCAGGCAGCCCACCCTAGAGACTGGCCTCACCCAACAACAAGTCCTCAGGCAACTTGTGGGCCTGCACAGAATGGTGACTGGATTCTCTGCAGCGTGGCAACTGAGCCAACTTCAGTGGGGCAGGGCATGCACAAGGAGCACGTGGAGAGTGTGGGGTGGTGGTGGAGTGTGTGGGGCTCCCACCGTGGAGAGACTGGGTCCACTTAGGGAGGTCGGGGCGCGCACACAGGGCAGGAATGTGTTGACTGTGTGTGTGGACCTGTGGGTGGCAGGGCTTGTCAGCTGCAGAAGACTTGTGCTTCTCAAAGACCCACATAGGGGGTTTGCCCCAGCTTCCAAAGCCTGAAACAACTGGCTGCTCCCGTGCCTGAGGCCCGCCCAACACAGCTGCAATCCACAGAGAGCTGACAGGAGACCTAAAGGCTGGAGGCTTATAGCAATTGTAAGGCCCTGAGCCTAACAACCTGCCATGCTGGGGGCCTACTCACTTAAAAGAAATACTGCAACACAAATGTGGTATTAGAACTTGCAGCCAACTGTGCTGGGGCTCCCCACACCTGATAAAGAGACTGAAGGGCTCACAACAACTACAAGCAGCTGAGGATTACAACAGCTGGCCAGGAGCATAACTCGGCCTCCCTGGGCGCCTACAGGGAGAGCAAACAGGCCACAACAGAAGGACACACGTAGCCCACATAGGGGTCACCCCTGGAACATTGAGAACTGAGGAAAGCACACTGCAGGCCTCCTAAGGCATCACTTACATAAGGTCACCTATCCAAGAGCAGGAGACGTAGCTGACCTACCTAATACGTAGACACAAGCACAGGGAAAGAGGCAAAATGAGGAGGCAAAGGAATACATTCCAAGTAAGGGAACAGGACAAAACCCCAGAAAAGAAACTAAGTGAAACAGAAATGAGCAACCTACCCAAAAGAGAGTTCAAACAAAGAGTGTTAAGGATGCTCACTGATCTGGGGAGAAGAATGGATGAAGTCAGTGAGAATGTCAACAAAGAAATGGAAGATATAAAAAAGAACCAATCAGAAATGAAGAATACAATACTGGAAATGAAAAATTCACTAGAGGGACTCACAAGCAGAGTAGAGGATACAGAAGAACGCATCTGTGAGCTGGACGAAAGGCTAGAAGAAATTACCCAAGCTGAACAGGTAAAAGAGAAAAGAATTAAAAAGAGTGAGGACAGTCTAAGGGACCTCTGGGACAACATCAAGTGCACTAACATCCATGTTATAGGTGTCCCGGAAGGAGAAGAGCGAGACAAAGGGGCAGAGAATCTATTTCAAGAAATAATAGATGAAAACTTCTGTAACCTAAGGAAGGAAACAGACATCCAGGTACAGGAAGCACAGAGAGCCCCAAACAACATAAACTCAAAGAGGCCCACACCAAGACACATCATAATCAAAATGTCCAGAATTAAAGAGAGAAACCTAGAAGCCGCAAGAGAAAGACAAGTTACATACAAAGGAAACCCCATAAGGCTATCAGCTGACTTCTCAGCAGAAACCTTACAGGCTAGAAGAGAGTGGCACGATATATTTAAAGTGCCAAAAGGAAAAAACTTACAGCCAAGAATACTCTACCCAGCAAGGTTATCATTCAAAATGGAAGGAGAGATCAAAAATTTCCCAGATAAGCAAAAATTAAAGGAGTTTGTCACCAAGACCAGTGCTACAAGAAATGTTAAAGGGACTGATTAGGGGAAAAGAGAAGACCACAAACAGGAAAAATTATCTATTTCCATGATAAGAGGGTAATGGATACAAATGCACAAAAAAGCAGTTAGATATGATACCAAAAACATAAAATGAGGGAGGAGGGGAGTTAAAGAATAGAGCTTTCAGACAAGGTCAAACTAAAGAGACCATCAATTCTTTATAGAAACAGAGAAGGACTACTAAAACACTGAGAAAAAAAAGTTAAAAATGGCAGTAAGTACATACTTATCAATAGCTACTTTAAAAGTCAATGGACTAAATGCTCCAATTAAAAGGCATAGGGTGGCTGATTGCATAAAAGAACCAGACCCATATATATGCTGCATACAAGAGACACACTTCAGACCTAAAGACACTCACAAACTGAAAGTGAAGGGATGCAAAAGATACTCCATGCAAATGGCAATGAAAAGAAAACTGGGGTAGCAGTACTCATATCAGACAAAATAGACTTTAAAACAAAACTGTAAAGAGAGACAAAAAGGGCATTACATAATGATCAAGGGAACAATCCAACAAGAGGATAGAACACTTGTAAATATCTACACACCCAATGTAGGTGCACCTAAATATATAAAGCAATTATTAACAGACATAAAAACAGATATAGACAGTAACGCACTAATAGTAGGGGACTTTAACACTCCACTTACACCAACGGATAGATCATCCAAACAGAAGATCAATAAGGAAACATTGGCCTTAAATGACACACTAGAACAGATGGACCTAGTAGATATATACAGAGCATTCCATCCAAAAACCGAAGAATACACGTTCCGTTCAAATGCACATGGAACATTCTCCAGGATTGATCACATATGAGGCCACAAAACAAGTCTCCATAAATTTAAGAAGATTGAAATAATACCAAGCATCTTTTCTGACCACAATGGTATGAAACTAGAAATCAACTATAGGAAGAACATCAGAAAAGCCACAAATACGTGGAGATTAAACAAAATGCTACTGAACAACGATTGGGTCAATGAAGAAATCAAAGGAGAAATAAAAAAATACCTGGAGACAAATGAAAATGAAAATACAACATGCCAGAATTTATGGGATACAGCAAAAGCGGTTCTAAGAGGGAAGTTCATAGCAATACAGGCCTATCTCAACAAAAAGAGAAATCTCAAATAAACAATCTAACAACGCACCTAAAGGAACTGGAAAAAGAAGAACAAACAAAGCCGAAAATCAGTAGAAGAATGGGAACAATAAAATCAGAGCAGAAATAAATGAAATAGAGACTAAAAAACAATAGAAAAAATTAATAAAACCAAGAGCTGGTTCTTTGAAAGGATCAACAAAATTGACAAACCTTTAGCTAGACTCACCAAGAAAAAAAGAGAGAAGACACAAATAAGTAAAATCAGAAATGAAAGAGGAGAAATGACAACAGACACGTCAGAAATACAAAAGATTATAAGAGAATACTATGAAAAGCTATATGCCAACCAATTCGACAACCTGAAAGAAATGGATAAATTCTTAGAATCATACAACCTTCCAAAACTGGACCAAGGAGAAGTAGAGAATTTGAATAGACCAATCACCAGTAAGGAGATCGAAACACTAATCAAAAACCTCCCCCAAAATAAAAGTCCAGGACCAGATGGCTTCCCTGGGGAATTCTACCAAACATTCAAAGAAGACTTAATACCTATCCTTCTCAAACTCTTCCAAAAAATTGAGGAGGCGGGGAAGCTCCATAACTCATTCTACGAAGCCAACATTACCCTGATACCAAAACCAGACAAGGACAACACAAAAAAAGAAAATTACAGGCCAATATCACTGATGAACATCGATGCAAAAATCCTCAACAAAATACTAGCCAATCACATACAACAATACGTTAAAAAGATTATACACCATGATCAAGTGGGATTTCTTCCAGGTATGCAGGGATGGTTCAACATTCACAAATCAATCAGCATTATACACCACATTAATAGAATGAAGAATAAAAATCACATGATCTTCTCAATAGATGCAGAGAAAGCATTTGACAAGATACAGCATCCATTTATGATAAAAACTCTGAATAAAATGGGTATAGAAGGAAAGTACCTCAACATAATAAAGGCCATATATGACAAACCCACAGCTAATATCAGCCTCAATGGTGAAAAACTGAAAGCTATCCCTCTAAGAACAGGAACCAGACAAGGATGCCCACTCTCACCACTCCTATTTAACATAGTACTGGAAGTCCTAGCCAGAGCAATCAGGCAAGAAAAAGAAATAAAAGGGATCCAAATTGGAAAGGAAGAAGTGAAACTGTCACTATTTGCAGATGACATGATTTTATATATAGAAAACCCTAAAGAATCCACCAGAAAAATTTTAGAAGTAATAAACAAATATGGTAAAGTTGCAGGATACAAAATCAACATACAAAAATCAGTTGCATTTCTATACACTAACAACGAAGTAGCAGAAAGAGAAATTAAGAATACCATCCCATTCACAATTGCAACAAAAAGAGTAAAATACCTAGGAATAAACTTAACCAAAGATGTGAAAGATCTGTACACCGAAAACTATAAAACATTTCTGAAAGAAATTGAAGGAGACACAAAGAAATGGAAAGATATTCGGTGTTCTTGGATTGGAAGAATTAACATAGTTAAGATGTCCATACTTCCTAAAGCCATCTATAGATTCAACGCAATCCCTATCAAAATTCCCACAACATTTTTCACAGAAATAGAGCAAAGAATCCTAAAATTTATATGGAACAACCAAAGAACCCAAATAGCTAAAGGAATCCTGAGAAAAAAGAACAAAACTGAAGGTATCACACTCCCTGATTTCAAAATATACTACAAAGCCATAGTAACCAAAACAGCATGGTACTGGCACAAAAACAGACACATAGATCAATGGAATAGAATCGAAAGCCCAGAAATAAACCCACATATCTATGGACAGCTAATCTTTGACAAAGGAGCCAAGAACACACAATGGAGAAAAGAAAGTCTCTTCAACAAATGGTGTTGGGAAAACTGGATAGCCACATGCAAAAAAATGAAAGTAGACCCTTACCTTACCATACACAAAAACTAACTCCAAATGGATTAAAGACTTGAATATAAGACCTGAAACTATGAAACTTCTAGAAGAAAACATAGGCAGTACGCTCTTCGACATCGGTCTTAGCAACATATTTTCAAGCACCGTGTCTGACCGGGCAAGAGAAACAATAGAAAAAATAAACAAATGGGACTACATCAAACTAAAAAGCTTCTGCACAGCAAAGGAAACCATCAACAAAACGAAAAGGCAACCTAACAATTGGGAGAAGATATTTGCAAACCATACATCTGATAAGGGCTTAATCTCCAAAATATACAAGGAACTGATGCATCTCAACAACAAAAAAACTACCAACCCAATTAAAAAATGGGCAAAAGACCTGAACAGACATTTCTCCAAAGAAGATATACAGATGGCCAACAGACACATGAAAAGATGTTCAACATCATCAACTATCAGGGAAATGCAAATCAAAACTACAATGAGATATCACCTCACGCCCGTCAGAATGGCTATAATTAACAAGACAGGAAACAACATGTGTTGGAGATGATGTGGAGAGAAGGGAACTCTCATACACTGCTGGTGGGAGTGCAAACTGGTGCGGCCACTATGGAAAACAGTATGGAGATTCCTCAAAAAATCAAGGATAGAACTACCATATGATCCAGCTATTCCACTGCTGGGTATTTATCCAAAGACCTTGAAAACACCAATGCGTAAAGATACATGCACCCCTGTGTTCACTGCAGCGTTATTCACAATAGCAAAGACTTGGAAGCAACCTAAGTGCCCATCAAGGGACGAATGGATAAAGAAGATGTGGTATATATACACAATGGAATACTACTCAGCCATAAGAAATGATGAAATCCAGCCATTTGTGACAACATGGATGGACATTGAGGGTATTACGCAAAGTGAAATAAGTCAGAGGGAGAAGGTCAAATAACGTATGATTTCCTTCATTAAGTAGTAGATAATAACAACAATAAACAAACACATAGAGACAGAGATTGGATTGGTGGTTACCAGAGGGGAAGGGAGGAGGGAGGAGGGCGAAAGGGATAATTCGGCACATGTGTGGTGATGGGTTGTAATTAGTATTTGGGTGGTGAACATGATGTAATCTATGCAGAAATAGAAGTGTAATGATGTACACCTGAAATTTATACAATGTTATAAACCAATGTTACTGCAATAAACAAAAAATTAAAAAATAATAATAAAAAATAAATAAAAGTATATTATAAACACTATGTTCAATATGATCCTGTTTCATAAATATGTACATGCATGTGTAGAGTGTATGCACATGTAACATCCCTTGGAAAAACCACAGGAAAGGCATATAGAAAAGTGTTAACAGTTGTTCTAAGTGGCACAATTAAGGTAATTTCAATTATCTTCTTTTTGTTGATCTCTAGTGATCACATTATTTTTATATTAGAAAAATGATCATACATTTTTAAAAAAGATGTTACCTCAAGAAATGTTGCCAAAGCCTGAAATTATACAAGATTTACCGAAAAAGACTAAAGAGAGCAAAGACTATCAATATTTAAGAATTTTACACTCAATTCTGTGAGAATTATTTATTCTCTTTTTATTGAAGTAAAATTCATATAATATAAAATTAACCTTTTTGAAGTACACAATTCAGTGGCATTAAGCACATTCACAATGTTGTGCAACTACCACCACTATTTAGTTGAAAAACATTTCATGACCTCAAAAGAAACCTCCATACCCATTAAGCAGTCATTACCTATCCCCCTCTCCTCCCAGTCCCTAGATACCACTATTCTGCTTTCTGTCTCTATTATCTATTGTGGATATAAATGGAATCATACAATATATGACCTTTTGTGTCTGGCTTCTTTGACTCAGACTAATGTTCTTGAGGTTCATCCACATTGTAGCATGTCTCAGTACTTTATCCTTTTATATGGCTAAATAATATTCCATCATATGGATAAACCACATTTTGTTTATCCATTCATCAGTTGATGGACATTTGGGTTATTTCCATCTTTGGCCTTTACAAATAAAGCTGCTATAAATGTGCAAGCTTTTGTGTGGACATATGTTTTCAATTCTCCTGGGCATATACTTAGGAGTAGAACTGCTGGGTCATATGGTAATTCTATGTTTAACTTTTTGAGGAACTGCCAAAATGTTTTTCACAGCAGCTTCACCATTTTACATTCCCACCAGAATACAGAAGGGTTCCAATTTCTCCACATCCTCTCCAACACCTATTATACCCCCCCTTTTTTTATTATAGCTATCTTGATAGGTGTGAAGTAGTATCTCATTGTGGTTCATTATGTTGTAATCATAACCTACACACATTTGACATTTCAGTTCCAGTAATTATGCAAGAAATTCCTAACAATTATACCAAGTTATGTGATGAAACTTTTAATTATAAGAACACGTCCATTAGGAACAAGGATAAGAATAGGGTTATTTTAATTAGTTAATTTAGCTAATGCTGAAATCTAGGACATAGGAGGTGAAAGGGGAGGAAGCACATTAACTCATTAAGTCCCTAGTAGATTTTTAGTCTTACTGAATAAGTAATTGAAGAAGAAGCAGTTCACGTGATATATTCCTTCCAAAGGTGGAGTAAGCCATGGGATGAAATAATAAAATTTCAATTCAATCAAGCATCAAAAAAAAAAAAGAAAGAAAGAAAAGAAAAAAATAACTCTAATTCCAAGAAACATTTGATAAAATGTTATATCTGGGTCACATTTTAGAGGTAAAAGAAGTTTATATATGCAATAGGAGTCAGATGCAACTTATACTCAATTTATATAAACAGTAGAAACAATTCATCCTTTGAAGCCTGTCATTTGCTTTTGAGAGCAAAGTAAATACGGTTCAAGGGAAAAAAATAGAAAACAATACCTTTGGCACTACCAGAAACTTCTTATTCTTTTCAAAAATTAAATACGCATAAAAGAAACCAGAAACAAAGAGATAAACTCTCTTAAAGGAAAAAGATATATCCTAAATACCACTAGGGAAGGGTAAGCATCCTCAGGTAATTAGTAACAATTACTAATCATTTTTATTTCCTCACCCTTTACTTACCCTCTTCACCATTTCCTGTTCTTCCTTAATTCCTCCCTTTCCTCTCTTGTCTAAGCCTTAAACCTTCCAGAAACATCCACTGGCATTCATCAATTTTTACGAAGTACTCAGAGGCCAGAAATGTTACCATTATTGAACAAGGATGATTATCTCTACCTCCAGATTTTAGATTGGTTTTTAAACCCCACTATTTTAGAAGCCTTCTTTAGGTAGCTTGATGTCTGGGGAGGCAGAACTTGATATTTTCTTCTCTAAGAAAGAATACCAACATGCAGAGCTGGAAGATTCTTGGGAGAGCCCAGATGAACCAGGGAGCTGAGGTCACAGTCCTCCTCCTCCTATCTTCACCATGGATGCTGCAGTGCTAGCGAAGGTGAGGCTCCTTCCAACAAGGAAAGCTTGAATACAAGAGAAAGACTATGGCCAATGCCACATGGCAGCTGAGAAACAGTTTGGTGAGATGTCCAGAAATAGTCAGGAAAGGATGCACATTGACAAGACAACTAGAGGTCCCATATGATATATCCGGGACCAAAACAGGAACTTCAGATAATCAATGTTAAAGTGCCTTTTTTTATATCAATCATTTGAAGTTTTGTGACATTCAGACTACATTTGGTTAAAATAGGGCTAATAGGTTAAGAATCAAATACTTTCTAGCAAAGTCAAGAGATTACATTGGTGACTATGCTTCAAGTACTGAAAATTATGTACTTTATTCTCTGCATTTGTTGAGGCAAATTAATTTCTCTGTGGTACAGGCTACAGAGATAGCCTCATTCTCTTGCCTGATAGCAATCTCATCAAAAACACTAGTTTGGTGCCAGGCCTGAGTTCACTACAATTAGGAAGAAGATACCCCAAAGTCTCTACTTCCGAATAACTGATGTATTCCTTGTACACTGGGAAGTTTTGTGGGCCACATGGACACAGACTCTGCAGGCGAGGGCATCTGATCACCTCAGGAATCTAAGATGGGAAAGTCAAGGTGACAAAAATAAAAAATGAACAGATGAAAGCATTACATAGTTGTACAGAATTTCTGCACAATGTAATGCCCAATTATTTAATTTCTCTTATCCAAATATATACTATTCCCAGGAGCAAAGAGTTTGTCAGAAGGAAATTTTCAAATATTTGACCTGACACCCCTTGAAAAGGAACTACTGATTGATCTTATCATAGGGGGAAATAGATATCCTTTAATAGGATCATCTTTGGGAACCTTCTTATAGATTCCTCCTAGTGAAATAATCCTAGGTCCTTTGTGTAAACAGAAAAGGGTTGCAGATGAATTGATGAAGAAGGTAAACTGGATGAATTAGATAATGGCTAACAGGAATAATGTTTCAGAATACTATTCTGTATTTCTACCCTAGGTACAGTATTTTTAAAGCTACTATTTATTGAGTACTAACAATGTGCCAGGGATGTGTGTTTTGTTTATTTAATCCTCACAATGACTCCAAGACACTTATTCTCTCTATTTAAAGATGAGAAAACAGAGATTCAGTTAGGGGTTGAGTGATCCTTGTCAAGCCTTTACTAGCCTTTGTGACCCCGACTAGTAAGCAACAGGGAGAGGATTCAAATCCAAGCCACCTGGATTCCATATGTCCTGGAGAAGTGGCAAGCATTAATATAATTATGTTATTTTACAAAACAATTTCTGGGGGCCCTTAGCAGTTAAGTGCGTGCGCTCTGCTGCTGGCGACCTGGGTTCAGATCCCGGGCACGCACGGACACACCGCTTGTCAGGTCATGCTGTGGCGGTGTCCCATATAAAGTAGAGGAAGATGGGCATGGATGTTAGCCCAGAACCAGTCTTCCTCAGGAAAACAAAAAAAAACAAAAAAAACACCAATTTCTGAAAGTAGGCAAGACCAGCAGTATTAGTACCTTCACCAATGACGAAGGACTGGATTATCCCAAGAGGACCTATGTAACATTATTGATAGCCTAGAAAAATCAAACAATTATAGAAAATATGTCTTTTATACAACAGAAAGAAATTAAAGGGGGAAAAAGGATTCATTCATGTCTCTAAATTAAAAGGAAGGCCAACTTTAAAACAGGCAGTAATTGAAGTAACTTTTACACCAAACAGTTACAGATTTTCAATATAAAACAAGTAAAGAAAAAGCCGTCCCTGATGGCCTAGTGGTTAAAGTTCGGCGCACTCTGCTTCAGCGGCCCAGGGTTCAGCTCCTAGGCGTGGAACCACACCAGGGAACTGTCAGTAGCCATCCAGTGGTAGTGGCTCACATAGAAGAACCAGATGGACTTACAACTAGAATATACAACTATGTACCAGAGCTTTGGGGAGGGAAAAAAAAAGAGAGAAGAAGACTGGCAACAGATGTTAGCTCAGGGCGAATTTTTCCCAGCAAAAAAGAAGTAAACAAATAGAAGCATACTTCTAAGACACAGAATTAATAAAGCAATTTAACAACCAAGATGTTTTCATACAAATAAAATGTCAACACTTTTGTTAAAAGACACAATAGTGTCTGTTTTAGTTTTGTCATTTCAAGTAAAAAGGAGATCAATGGAAAAGTAGTCAAGGGTCAGTAGAAGAAAATATATCTGTAGAAGTGTTCCCTTTCTCTAACCAACAAACCAAAACTACTCAAGAACAATGCAAAACAAAATTGTCAGAAATTCACTCAGGCCAAACTATAATGCTCCAGTCAGAGGTTTCATTTACTATCCATATTTCATGCAAACAAATATTTCAAAAGATAGAAGATTCACAGAGTATTTTAATAGAAGCCATACTGTTTCAATACTATAGAAAAAAACAATGAGTCCTAAAAACCCTTCAGATCCAACCTACAATATCAACTTAATATCATGAAATACATGTCAAATTTCTACTGAATTATTAAATATGATAAGTAACACATGGAACTGAACTGAGGAAAAGAACAGAAGCGAATGTCTGGAGACCTGAATCCTACTCATGGTTCTGCCACATACGGCCTACATGTCCTTGAGTGTGTTACTTCCTCTCTCCAGGCCTCAGTTTCCTCATCTGTAACATGAAGCATCTGGCCTGGATAATCTTTCAGTTTCTTTCAAGCTTTAAAATTACATGACACTGCATGACAGGATCACTTTCTAACCTCCTAATCTATACACAGTGACTATGTGCCCCTGACAGGATGATAGAGTTTTCTCTTTTCCATGCTTCTAATTTTCATCTCAGTGCTTAAATTACGCTCTAATAGAAGCAATCCCATATTTGAACAAAATGTCACACATTTACATTATAAAAATCAAAATACTATCTTAAGTTCAGCATAACTACTAGTTTCTGCCTATATAAAACCCAAGTCTTTCTATGAGGTCAGCCAAGAAAAATGACTATTTGTACTTTCCTTTCTAACATTGAAGATTTTCTTGGCACAGGCTATTTAACACATGAGTGTCAAATGGAAAAGGCAAAAAATAACAAAGCCTGCAGAGCTAGCACATTGTGGTCCTTAATATCTGTAGGTTGAAAGAACAAATGCATCCACAATGGTAAAGGGTTCTTTTGTTTATGATGTTTTTAACATCAGCCCAGGAATGCTACAGAAATACCTGAAGCATCAACAATGATCAATAATATGGATGGGTGTTAAAAATCAGAGTAATCAAATTGTTGTTTATAACCATATCTTTGAGTTTGATACTAGACTCATGAAAGAAACTGAAAACTCATCCCTTCTAGCCTTTTGTAGAAGCCCATTCTAGAGCAAAACAGTACTGATAGTGGGCAATAGGTCAGATCTAGGCCATCCAGAGAATTTGCAATTTGGAAGAAAGGTGGAATAAAAATGAAAAGTCTGGAGAAGCTTTCTCTTGCCAAGAATTATGGTGAAAGGAAGGGCTAATGGCACAGTTCTAGGCAGCTGCCCTCCATTGTTAGGCCCCCATTAGTGTTGAAATGTTATATTAAAAAGTTCCATTCAAACATCAAAAGGAATGTTTTTGTGAGAATATCCCCAGATATTTCCAAAGGAAAATATCTTTCTATTTATCTTTAGTGAAGCAGCAATGGAAAGAGTCAACATTCAGATGGAGATATTACAAATTACTATGCAAAAAGGACACCAGTGACAGAGCCCAATCAAATTCATCATTTGAGACTCAGACTCAAATTCTCAAAGAGGCCTACCCACATCACCCTAACGCCTCTAAAATGTGAAGAAATTCTAGAAATCATCAGAAAAAGTTCAATAGATGCAATTATATAAAAAAGCAAAACTTTTGTAGAAGCAAAACTAACAATAAAACAAACCAGAAAACATATATGTAGTAAATATCACAAATGATTAATATATTATTGTATTCATTTTCTATTATACATAACAAATTGTCAAAAACTTAGCAGCTTAAAACAACACCCTTTTATTAGCTCACATGTCTCTATGCCAGAAGTACAGGCATGATGGGACTAGGTATCCCACAGTCGAAATTAAGGTGTCAGTGGGGTTGAGTTCCAGTCTGGAAACTGGAGAAAAGTCTCCTTCCAAGCTCATTCTTGTTGACAGAATTCAGTTCCTCACAGTGGTAGGACTGAGGCCCCTGTTTCCTTGCTGGCTGTCAGCCAAGAGTTGCTCTCAGCTCTTAGAGGCTAAGCACTTGAGCATTTCAAGTCTAGTTCCCTTCCATGTGGCCTCCTCGATCTTCAAGCCAGCAACAGCATGATGAATCTTTCCCATGTTTTTACTTTTTCTGACTTTCTCTTTTACCATTATCCAGAGAAAACTGCTTTCAAAGGGCTGATGTGGTTGTAACTACTATGTAGGATCAGACCCATCCTGATAATCTCCCTTTCTTGAAGCCAATTGTGCTATGTAATATAACCTAATCATGGGAGTAAAATCTATCAAATTTATAGTCCCAGGGATTACTTGGGGCAAGTATACTTGAGGAGGGAGTATGAGGAAACTTGAGTAACATCTTAGAATTCTGCCTACCACAATTATATAAGGAAATTATACAATTTGGGGAAAAATATATTTCAAGATACCAAATATAAATGAGAAAATAACATGGGCAAATGAGGCACTTATAAGGAGACAGAATCTTCCGGAAAATAATTTGACAAGAAAAATCAAGAGCCATAACAATGTTAGTACTCCTTGGCCTAGCCAACCATTCCTGGACATACAGCTCCCCCCAAAAAAAATATTTATAAGAAAGAAAAAGCTACGACATTATATGTCAGCCTCCTCTGGGTTTTCCTACCAAAATATACACAACTCTAGAACAGCAATTTCTACGTGATGTTGTAGATGTTGTCTCTGCCACTATACTTTGAACATCAAATCTACAAAACTGTATCTTATTCATGCTTCTGTTCCCGTGAAGACCCTAGAATGGTATCTGCACTCTGCAAATATTTCTTGAGTGCCTAGTACGTAACCATACTGAGTGAGGCATCAGAACACAGAATTGTATAATCCATGCTCGATGAACCTCATTTCTCATAATTTTTGTGAAAAGAAAAAAGTTATATAATATCAAAAATTCTATAGTCAATATATACATAATGTACTAGGATCATAAAAATCAACAGAAATGAGAGGACTGTTGGACCAGGCTTTGAGAGCCAATTGGGAATTCACTAGAGAGACAAAGCACATGGGGAAAAAAAGTGGAGAATATATTATTGTCTTGACATGAGTACAGCCATGTTTGGCCGCTCCATTGACCTACAGCCACCAGCACAAAGAGAAATACAAAGCTGCTTTCTGTGTGGTGGGAACCGGCCTTTTCCCGGGAACTGGCCTTTCTCCCACAGAGAGAGTTGCAAGTTGTAACATTTCAAGGCTCTTGGAGCGTCGTAGCACGGGATGGACTGGCCATCTGTGCCGGGCTAAGACGATAACCAAAGAGAACAATGCACATACACAACTACTGGGCTGGGACGTTAGCCAAGGGGCTCAGTGCACATATGCCACTGATAACCATTTTGTGCATGGAAACACTAAATGCTTGCTCTGCAAACTCTGTAATTGCTTACTCTGAAAATTACTGATGGTATAAAAACTGCTGGAAACTGAGCCCGAGTGAGAGTTCCACCTGTGGAAGGGACACCTTGCCCAGGATGTGTGATCCTTGCCCAGCCGCGTCGATTGACAGGGCTCTCCCGGCAGTGGGGCGTGGATGTTGTGAGTAACTGATTTGATGTGAAGTAATTGATTTGATATGAAGTAATTGATTTGATGTGTTCTCTTTCGGTCAGCCTGGTGTTTCTCTTTCCGGTTGATTTGTGTCATTTCTCTTCAGCCGATGTGGGTGTTTTCCCTTTCCAGTCGGGCTGATGTTTTTTTTCCCTCTTAATATTTGACCTATTTGGATCTGTTTGCAGACTGTCGCCTTTACTATCCTCTATATAATAAAATATACCTTCGGTCCATTTGTTTGGAGTGGAAAGTGTCTTTTACGTCTCCGATCGAATCCCCAAACCTCTCAACAATTATGTAGCCATTTAAAATTATAATTATGAACTGTATAAAACTATATGAAAAATGTTTATATTAAATGGAAAACTCTGTGTACCAAATTAGATGTGGATTGTAATCATAAATATGCAAAAAAAAGTGTATAAATGCATAGAGACAAATAGGAAAAAATCAACAGTTTTTTAGAAGGTGGAGTAATTGGTAATTTATTTCCTCATTTATATTATTATGTTTGTAATATCATTTGTGTTTTCAAAGAAATGTTAAATGAAAAGAAAGAAGAAACACTACATTAAAAAAAATTAAAAATCCACCAGCTGGGGGAGTCCTGCTAACTAAGAGAAAGAAAATCCTCAATGTCTTAGTCTATTTACCACCATTCTAAGTAAAAGTCCTGATTACAGGAAATGGCTTACTCAACCATTCATTAATTACACAAACATCTCCTGAGCACTAAAGGGCCAGACATAGCAAAAGGCATTAGAGATACGTATATGGATAACACAGCCCCTGCCCTCAGAAAGCTCTTGATCTGACGAATCACCACAGTAAGATTACATTTGGTAATTGTATTTTAATAATTGCTGAGAAGACAAAATCCTCTAAATAACAGTTCACTTCATCAGTGGAAGCCTCAGTCTGAAAGAATGAGTAAAATGGCTCACTACCTCAAGTCTATACTCTGCAGCAGGGATAAGACCTGTCATTGCTGCCAAGCAACTGTCTTCTCAAGACACAAATCAGATCCACCTGATGCTTAAGTTACATCACAATGCAAGGCAATCTAGTCAGTGCCTACATATATGGCTCAGTAAATCTACAGATCTAACATCTTGGCTCACTAACAGGGTGGTCTGTTTTATACTTGAAGGATAATGTTTGAATGTCCAATAATTCCCACAGAAGTTTACTTACTGGATCTCAATTTTCATAAGGAAAAATCAGGATCATTACAATTTGTATATTTCTGTGTTTTATTTTATTTTACTCTTTTTCTGGGGGGAGGGGGTCTTTCTTCATTCATAATTCTTATCATGAGTGGCCACATGTAGCACTAAGGAAAAATATAAATCTCAATTTCACTAGTACCCCTAGAACTACCAGAATAATTGAAAGCAATATGAACTTCTAATTGGTGAACATATTGTTTCTTCACTGAGATCACCTCTGCCAGTTACCAAAATAGTTTTTCGATTGAAAGGTGTCTCCTCCCAAGCTGTAGACTATTTGAAGAACGACAAGTTAAACAAAAGTAAAGCAAAAAATAGCCTCAGCCAAAAAGACAAGATATCTCACTGTCTTCCTCATGGAATATAAATCCAACTTGAGGATTTTTTGTTACAGGATCTTCATATTTCACTAAATGGCTTCTTATTGTGGGTTTTACTATCTGCCATTTACGAAGTAGTAAGAGGGATGCTTTATCAATTATTCAGAAATAATAGAGTCAGTAGTTTATTAAATTAGAAATGTTATAAAGTACAATGGATCCATTTGGGGTTCCCTGCCTTTTGTTTTATATTTTCCCTATTACCATTGGTATCATCACCATCAAATTTAACATTTATTAAGTAGTTTGTGATATGTACCAAGAACTGGACACCATACAAAGCACATAAGCATGTTAGATCATTTCCCCCTCTAAACTACTCTATAAGCATTTAGAGATCTAAGGAACTAGTCTAAGGTCACACTAACAATAAGATCCCTATCTTTCTAACTTCAGAGCTCAACCTCTTAACCTCTGTATTAGTTTCCTAGAGCTGGTATTAAAAAAATTGCCACAAACTACATGGCTTCAAACAACATACATTTATCCTCTCACAGTTCTGGAGACCAGAAGTCGAAAATCGGTTTCACTGAGCAGAAACCAAAGTGTCAGCAGAGCTGCCCTCCCTCTGGAGACTCTAGGGAAGAAGCTCCTTGCCTCTTCCAGCTTCTGGTGGCTATCAGCATTCCTTCTCTATTGCCACATCACTCCAGCCTTCAAGGCTAGCATCCTCAAATCTCTCTCAGCTGCATCTTCACATTGCCTTCTCCTCTGTGTGTAGTCAAATCTCAAGATCCTTAACTTAATTACATCTTCCATTTAAGGTAAGATTCACAAATCCCAAGGATTAGGAGGTGGATATCTTTTGGGGGACTCTTTTTCAGCCTACCACAACCACTAAACTTTACTGCTTCCCCAACTGATCTATTCAAGGGTTCTTGGTATGGTGGTGAATTAGAAACAGTCCAGAAAGATATCACCGGGAATAGCATATACTTTCCTTTGAGACAAGTCAGCCATGCAAGAGAGAGAAACCAAAGATTAAAACCAATAAAGTAAGACAAAGACACATAGGGACGTATATTGGAAGTCAACAAAATCCAGCTTATCAGGTCCATACCAGCATTTGAACCCTTGTCCTTACTCCTTACTCCTTGTCCAGTGATATTTCCACAGAGCCACAAACAAACTTTGGACTGATGCACCATTTCCTCACAGGCCAGACTTTGTCATGCCTTGCGCCTTTGTTCATGCAATTTCTTGTCTTTATGCCTACTGAAATGCTACTCTCCTCAATGTTTTATCACAATACTGAAAAGTCTTTCCTGTTGTCCACACTCACAAAAATGACTCCTTTCCTGGCATTTGGTTTATATTTCTCCAATGCCACTTGTCATTAGTCCTGGATCATATAGTTGCTTATCTACATATGTATCTGCCTAGAAAGTATAAGGTCTTTTAGAACAAAGACTATCTATAATGCCAATGCCTGGCAGAGAATTAGGCACAAATTCTAATGCAATGTGCATTAGAAAGGAAGGAAAAAGGAGGGCTTAAGAGAAGAAAATGAGGAGGAAAGGGAAGGGAAGAGAAGGGCAAATATTAAAGCCCAGATTGGTTGAAGAGAACAGAGGGAGACAGAGTTCTTTCCAACACACATCCAAGAAAGCGCTGAAGGGAGATGATGTTCAAAAATGTCTGAAAAAGAGTATCAAGTTCACGGACCTTTCATGGTATGCTCTAAGCCCTAGAGTTTAGGGAAATTATTCCCAAAGAAGAGTGTGCAGACTCCTACATCAGAACCTCTGCATCAGCATGCTTAACTATAGAGATTCCAAAGGCACCTCCTAGACATACTGAATCTGAATCCTTGGGTGTTGGAGACTGGGAATCACCATTTAAAACAAGCTTCTGGGTGATTCTGATGCCCACTAAAGTTTTGACACTTTACTCAATCATCACTCTTGTAGGAAAGAAGGAGAAAGTCAAACAATGCCCTGCAATTTTTTTTTCTTTTGGCTTGATTCCCAAGGACTAGTACTGAACTCGATGACTATTTTCCTTTAAAGATAAAGATGAAAGTCCAGTTTCTGAAATGACAAGGTTGCAGGTCTCCACTACGTTCCAGGGAAACATGCCAAAAACTCAGAGAGGGGTTTTGGGAAAGGTGCCAGAATGATTCAACACTGAGCCTCTCTAGATTATGAAGATATTACTTTAATCACCTGGTCATAAGAATGATAGCCACAATTTGCCTGACACATCCAATCAATGACAGTGTTATGCCAGTTTGTGGTTTCTGTCATCTCAATTATTTTTTCAATGACTTAAATTCTTTTTGAAGGTGCTTCAAGGCTTGAGAAATCATAAGGAATTCCTTGGTGTCCCTTCCTTGAGTTATATCATATATCTTATTGATCTTTTGCTCCATTCCTCATTCCTCACTTCCTTCTTAGAAATGATGTGTTACCAGCCTTCCTCAATCTTCTTATAAAATGTAACAGTTCATGCCAGGGTGCAACTAATCTCTTCTAACACTTAATCCCTATCACCCTCTCAGAGCTACAGATGCCTTGAGAAGATGCCATCTAAGGAGGAGGCTTCTGTCTCTAGGCTTTGGAAAATCAATCATTCTATCATCTTTTAGTGTGTTCTTTTCTTCCATTATTTTACAGGACACATTTGCTTTTAAAGGATCAATATTCAATTTAACTTTCTATGCACTGTAAATCAAGTCTTTAAAAAGTGAAGAAAATGTATTTCTGGTTTTGAAGTTATTTGAAACCATAGCCAGGTCCTATGCTGAGCCCAATTATTGAGGATCATCCTTGCAAATTCTAAGCAGCGTGTGAGCTATGAAAGGCAGGTTGCATTTCTTCCTTACTGTCAAAGAATATTGCTTTAATAGCTATTTTTAACTAAGATAATGAGCTGTAAATCAGTCTAATTAGAGAATTTATAAGTACTCAGAAGATGTAAAGTTGTGAGCTTTAAAGAAATAATTTCTTTTGCTCATTATTTCTTGCTATGAATGCTATAAAACACATTCAAGATCAGTAATTTTTCTATATGTAAACATAGAACTATATTCACAAGATTATTTAACACATTTTAGTAGTTATTTCACCAATGAATTGAAATTAACAATGTCTAATTTAGAAATTTTCTTACATGAACAAATAAACCTTAGTTCACTGCCATGATATACTATCAAATGTTAGTACCAGCCACACATTTTAAGGAGAACTTGGATAAACACAAATGAAACTGTAAGAGAAACCTGTTTTATGCATTTAAAATAATTTATTTCTAAATGTCCTCACAAAGTTTAAGCAGGTCTCTTCAACCCCATGGTATTGGGCATGTTTCTGAACTAATTTCCACCTGGTAACCCACGGGATGAAAATTTTCACTGTGTGATAAATTAAGTTGCCAAATGAAATGGATTAGCCATCAGTGAAACTGCCTGATAAGCTGTCAAAGCCATTCTGTATTGGGATTCATGCTCTTTCTCCACCTGTTCATTAAGCTCCAAGTTTATGGCAACTCCAGTGACTCATTGCACATTAACAAGCTGTTTATGTGGGGAGGTGAGCTAGCTTAGTCAAGATTCCTATACTTATACATTCATTTAAGCATAATTCTCTGGTAATTTATTCTGCTCACAATCCCAGTGTGGAAAAATATACTTCTACCCTGAAGTTTAATTTTGAACAGAACAGAGATGTGATGTGTTATAAACTTAAAACTTAACAAAGCAAATCAGATTGTACCTCAAGGTGAAAAGAAGGTGGAGAATTTTGATGTCATAAATTTCCTTCATCAAACAGTTTCACAAATGAAAAGAGTAGTGAAAAAGCTGTTCCCTTTGCACTGATAGTATGTCAAAACAAAATATTTATTTCTGTCCTTATTCTAAAGCAAACACTGGCTGCTTCTGTAACTAGACAGCTAAACAGTGAAGAATGTTAAAAAATAATTCTCAAGATTTCCTCCTATCAAAATGGCCAAAATCTTCCTTTATACAACATCAAGTATAATAAACCACTTCTCAATCAAAAGGCAGCAAATTTGAGCTATAAATAAGAATATTGTTCTTACTCAAGTAAGAAGCACTGACTCTTTCCTTTTTAAGTATATAGAATTCACTTCATAAAGGGACTATTCACCAAACACAAAGTTAATAAAAATCAGTAAGTTTCTCTGAAACTCCTAAAGTTTAATAGATTTATATTCCATAAAAACATAAGGATGTCTACTTTCTACTGATAAGCTATTTTTCTTCACTATTGTTTATGGAGCCTAATTTTTATATAAATTAATGATTGGAATTCAAAAATCAATGTCACTTTTCACTTTCCCTACACACATAAACCAAGGGCTTAATTGAAGAAAACTTAACTAATAGCCAAAAGACTACAATTATATTCAGCCAATTAAACAGAATGAATATCATTCAGATGTTTTTGAGCCCACAAGTAACAGCTCACCACAAGTCACAAATAAAGAAGAAAAACAACTTTTAGAAATTAAGTTGACTTGTATATGTAACAAATATACATTTCCTTTAGTTAAAATTAATAGAAGTATACACCAAAAAATTTTCAAATTTACTGTATAATGTAAAAAATAAAATTTTAAAAAGTAAAAGAACATGGAGAATTTCAAATAAGGTTGCACATAAGTATTAGACAGCCCCTACACCTCATGAAACCTCATTTAGCATCATTATCAAGTTCAAGTTTCAAATAGATTTAACTATAATCGACTTCTGACAAGTCACGCAATTACAAGAATTAAACTGTGGCAGAAGGTATTTGTATTTATTGTTAACTACCAGTAGAATTAGAATCCACTTCCCCATTTCCCAGCTGCTTACTCTCCCAGGGGAGGGTTCCCTCCTCTACAGTTTCAGTCCAATTGACTCAGTCCACGTGGAAAGTAGCATGGAGAGGGCGTAGTTCAATTTCTGAAGCTGGGATGCTTTAAGTAAATATCAAGACTCTCTCTGCAAAGCTCTGGCTTACATAGCACCTATGAAACTCCACCCAGGGGTAGGCTTTGAGATTTTCTTGCCTAGGGTAGAGGCTCAAAGTTTCAGAGAAACTATGCTCGGTGATCTCTAAGAACCAAAGCCATAGTCTTAAGACATCCCCAGTGCCAAGGACTGTGCTAGATGCTAGGTACTACTCTGAAGATGAAATAAACAGTTCTTTTCTCATTTCAAAGAACTTCAGTGCCCATCTCTGTTCCCACCATCTTGAATACCAGGAATTGAAGCAGTGGCACTGAACTTGAGCAACTGGGTTTCTCTGTTGAGAAACACTCAGCACTGTTCTCCTCAGGCCTCCAACCAACTCAATTCCACCCAATGCTTCCTGGCTACTACCACCAAGTTATTTGGACCTTATTGGTGCCAATAAAATTTTATAGGTAAAACACTTGCTTTCTATTCCAGAAGGTAATACTAAAAGCTGTGTTCCCTGTCTTCGAAGAAATGGAAATTAAAACAACAATGAAGTAGAATTCAAAGGCAAATATTAAAAAAAGAAATTCATCAAACTTAATACTGATGAGGTTTTGGGAAATACATACTCTCATAACTTGAGAGATAAAAATTCATTTAACCTTTCCATAGAGCTATTTGGTTACATACATCAAAAGTTTAAAAACTTGCACACTCCCATAATTCCACTTCAAAGAATTTTTTTCCAAGGGAATAATCAAAGATTTTTGTAAAGCTTATCTGCTAGGATATGTGTCTTAGCCTGTTTATAACAGTAAAAACTTGAGAATCTAAATTTCCAACAATGAGGGAATAGTTAAATAAATTAACATTCATGTATATGACTCAATATCATGCAGCTATTAAAAATGATATAGAAAAATGACCATAGTATTTATTAAAAAAAAAATTAAGCAGTATTTTGTAAAAATCAAAATACACCTATAAAATGAAAAGAAAATAACCTGAAGCATAAACCTTGAACTTTAACAATGATACATATGCTTGGAAACATTATGGATATTTTGTTCTTTTTGTATTTTATATTTTCCCTATTTTAATTATTAAAGTGTATTCCTTTTGTAATCAGACAAAAAAATTTTTTTCTTATTTTTTAAAAAATCCAGTTGACCAATATGTGTAACAAACAAAATATAAATTTCCCTAAATGCATTGAAGAATTCTCATGGAGAGAAAAAAAATCTCTGAAAACATGGAACAAATGCCCAAACAGCTGCTACCACCTTTGCCCTGCATTTAAAAAAAAATTTTAGTCTTTCAAAGTCCCTTGAGGACTATGTTACTACTTAACTCCAAGGGATATTCCCTTAAAAGTAGCAGAAAGAGAAATCAAGAATACAATCCCATTTACAATTGCAACAAAAACAATAAAATACCTAAGAATAAATTTAACAAAGAAGGTAAAAGACCTGTATACTAAGACCTGAAAACTATAAGACATTATAGAAAGAAATCAAAGATGACACAAAGAAATAGAAAGATATTCCATGTTCATGGATTGGAAGAATTAACATAGTTAAAATGTCCATATTACCTAAAGCAATCAACAGATTCAATGCAATCCCTATAAAAATCCCAATGAAATTTTTCATGGAAATACAACAAAGAATCCTAAAATTTAAACAGAACAACAAAAGACCCCAAAGAGCCAAAGCAATTCTGAGAAAAAAAAGAACAAAGCTGAAGGTTTCATACTCTTTTGAAGTATACTACAAAGCTATAGTAATCAAAACAGCATGGTACTGGCAGAAAAACAGACATTGAGAGCAGAAATAAACTCACACATTTATGGACAGCTAATTTTTGACAAAGGAGCCAACAATATACACTGGAGAAAGGAATGTCTCTTCAATAAGTGGTGTTGGGAAAACTGGACAGCCACATGCAAAAGAATGAAAGAAGACCACTATCTTACACCATACACAAAAACTAGTTCAAAATGGATTAAAGATTTGAATGTAAAACCTGAAACCATAAAACTCCTAGAAGAAAACATAGACGGTATGCTCTTTGACATCGGTCTTAGCAATATCTTTTTGGATATGTCTTCTCAGGCAAGGGAAACAAAAGAAAAAATTTAAAAATGGGACTACATCAAACTAAAAAGCTTCTGCACAGCAAAGGAAATCATCAACAAAACAAAAAGATAACCTATCAATTGGGAGAAGATATTTGCCAATCGTATATCGAATAAGGAGTTAATATCCAAAATATATAAAGAACCCATAAAACTCAACAACAAAAAAACAATTAAATGGGCAGACGATCTGAATACACATTTTTCCACAGATATACAGATGGCCAACAGGCACATGAAAAGATGTTCAATATCACTAATTATTAGGGAAATGCAAATCAAAACTGCAATGAGATATGACTTCATGCCAGTCAGACAAGACAAGAAATAACAAGTGCTGGAGAGGATGAGGAGAAAAGAGAATCCTTGTACACTGCTGGTAGAAATGTAAACTGGTGCAGCTACTATGAAAAATAGTATGGAGATTCCTTAAAAAATTAAAAATAGAACTACCATATGATCCAGCTTTTCCACTGCTGGGTATTTATCCAAAGAACATGAAAATACTAATTTGAAAAGATATATGCACCCCTATGTTCATTGCAGCATTATTTACAATAGCCAACACTTGGAAACAACCTAAGTGCCCATTGACAGATGACTGGATAAAGAAGATATGATATATATATATATATATATATATATATATATATACACACACACACAATGGAATACTGCTCAGTTATAGAAAAGATGAAATCTTCCCATTTGCAACAACATGGATGGACCTTGATATTACGCTAAGCGAAGTCAGTCAGATAGAGAAAGACAAATACTGTATGATTTCACTCATATGTGGAAAATAAAACAAACAAACAAACAAACACACAGACACAGAGAACAGACTGGTGGTTACCAGAGGGGAAGGGGGTTGTGGAGGAAAGGGGGAGAGGGGGAACATATGTATGGTGACGGATAGAAACCAGACTTTTAGTGGTGAATACGATGTAATCTATACAGAAGTCGAAACATAATGATGTACACTTGAAATTTATATAATGTTATAAACCAATGTTACCTCAATAAACAACAACAAAAAAATGTTAGTCTTTCAAAGTCCCTTGAGGACTATGATACTATTTAACTCCAAGGGATATTCCCTTAAAAGTGTGACAACAGGGGTCAAAAACAGAAAATGAAAACTCAAAGGGGAATTTCTTGGCATCCATCCCCCTTGGCAATTATTTTCTCTTGAGAATTATCTCCTAATTCCTTGGAGGATTTAATGTTTAGTTTAACTTCACAAATTCCTTTAGAAAAATTTGTAGATCAGAAAAACAAAGAAGTGATAGGTTGAAGGGCAGAAATATTCTGAAAAATATGTTGAGATCCAGAGCTAAGTAACAAACAAAAATGGTGAGCTACAAAAGCCTCAATTTGTCAACTCAAAACTTATATAATTGTAAATTTATATTTAGATAATTGTTTAATTACAATGTCCCACTAGATTATAAATTTAAGAACTTAGATGATGTCTAGTTTTCTCACCATTTTATCTCTCACATTTAGCATAGGGCTCATCATATAGCAGATACTTAATATATATTTGTTAGATGAACAAATGAATGAATTATGAAACACTTGACTACAGGCATTCCCATTAAAATCAAGAATAAGCAAAAATGTCTTATCACAACTAATTTAACATTATCATGTAGTAGCCAATGCAATAAAAAGGAAAGAGAAATAGTGTGTATAACAATGTATTTGCCTAGAAAACCCAAGGGAATCAACTGAAAAGTTATTAAAATTAACTTCAGTAAGGTGGACAATTATTAAATTAACAGCTTTTCTATATCACCAAAAATAATATGATAAAATAAATAATACAAAAAAATAGATGCCATTTATAATAGCAACAAAATTATAAACTTTCTAGGATAAAACAACTGTGTGAGTCCCATATGAAGAAAACTATAAAACCTTACTAAGGGATATTAGGGAAAAGAGACGTAAATAAATCTAACAGCCAGCACCATTCCCAGACAGGAAGACACAATATGTTAAAGATGTCAAAACTCCCTGAATAACAAAAATTCCATTGATATTTCTGAGATTTTGTTGTGATGGTAGTTGGTTTTGGTTTTTGTTTTGATTTTGAGCTTGACAAAATAATTGTAAAATTTATCTAGTAGAATAAAAGATCAAGATTAGCCAAGAAATATTTGAAAAGGCAGACAAATGGCAGAGGTTGGGAAAAGAATCACATGATCGCATACAAAATTACATACGTGAAAGCTACAATAATTTAAAAATATGCATCACTACCTCACATCTTTCGTGAGCATAAATTCTAGATGGAATTTAATATAAATTAAAGCAATCACTTAAAAGGTAGAGGAAATATAAGGAACTATTTATCAAACCTTTAAACCGGCAAGTCTAATAGAAAACCTGGTTAGAAATATGAACATGATACTAAAAAAAAACATGTAAATGCCCAATAAATACAAGAAAAAGCATTCAATACCACTAATAAAAAAAAGATAACATTAATCACTACTAAATTGATAGGTTTGATTTTGTGTGATGCAACCTAGTCGACAAGAATTTGCACTTACATATCACCCTTGAGAAAGTATAACATTCTTTCTAAGAAGCAATGGATATCAAAATCATTTTTTAAAAAATATTAGAGCTTTTTATCTAGTAATTCCTTCTAAGTAATACATTTTGAAGAAATAATCAGAGATGCTTATAAAGATTTTGGTATGAGGACAGTCATTATAGCTTTATTTACAAAAATGAAAAATTGGAAAAATAATCATTTAAAATCATGTTCTTAGCATTTAAGGATACGGAAAACAGGATCGATATGAGTGGGAAAAAAGCAGGTTACAATATAGCAAATATAGTGTTGTTGCAAAGTACATAACTTATAGCTCTCCACATAAATACATATTAAAGACTATAAGATATAAAACAAGTATTAATAGTGGTTGTATTTGGATTAAAATTTGACATTTTATTTCTTTATACTTTTCTGTATTTCTCAATTTTCTTAATAAACATGTATTAATGTTATATTCTGAAAAAAAAAGGTCACATATTTTTAAATTATCAATACTATAAGACATTAAATGAGTCTTACTGATAAGGCATATCTATGACTTAAAAGCAAACTATTGATAAAATCCTATTTTGAACGTAGCTTTACATTGCAGCATTTTTTCTATATCTTTGTTCAGCAAAATGACAGGCTTTGTGGGCTATCTCACACGTGCAAATAGACGTTATGAGGTTTTTTTCCAAAATGGCCTTCTTTTCCAAATGTAGGTTTGAGAATATCATTTCTAAAACTGTTTTCTCTGTTTTTGGTCTTCCCAAAAGAAGAATGGTAGTAGTAGTAATAATAACAATAGTAGTAACACTACTTTTATAGTATGATAGTTTATTTGTTCCTAAGTGCTGCTATGGGAAGAAAATTTATTACATTTATGTTTTTATGAACTCAATAAGGAACTACATAAAACAACCCCCCCTACTCATCCTCAGCCATAAGAAAATAATATTTACATTACATTTTTTACTTTACTATTTCTTCATTTATACACACCTTAATATGATTGTTAGCTACTAAATGCTATACAATTTGATTTGTCATAGTATATCTTATACATTCACTAAAATATTACTACTCCAACCATGTCACGCACTATTTTAAAAACAATATAGAAAATATCAAGTATTGGCATATCCATGAGCAACTGGAATTGTCACACTGCTAACTGAAGTAAAAAAGAGATGCACTCATTTTGAAAACCACATGGCCGTATCTATTAAGGCTGAATGAACATACATATATCCTATGATACAGCGATTCCAATCGCAGATATAGACCCAATAGAAATATCTAGATATCTACTCACAAAAATACACACACACACACAAAAAATGTGTTTGAAGGGCCGGCCCGGCGGTGTAGCGGTTAAGTTCGCACACTCTGTTTTGGCGGCGGAGTTTGGATCCCAGGTGCGGACCAACACACCACTTGTCAAGCCTGCTGTGGCAGCATCCCATATAAAGTACAGGAAGATGGGCATGGATGTCAGCACAGGGCCAATCTTCCTCAGCAAAAAGAGGAGGATTGGCATCAGATGTTAGCTCAGGGCTAACCTTCCTCTCACACACACACAAAAATGTGTTTGAATGTTCATTGCAGTACTAATAGACCCAAACTGGAAATAACCTAAATGCCCATCAACAATAGACTGAATACATAAATTGTGGCATATTCAGAAAACAAAATATTACATAACAATGATAATGAATGATCTACATCTATACACAACAATACAGATCAATCTTACAAGCATAATTGTGAATTAAAAAAGCCCAGCATTGAAAAGTATATACTATATGGTTCCATTTACATAAAAACAAAAACAGGCAAAACTAATTTATGCTACTAAAAGTCAGGACAGTGAAAACACTATCCTGTATTCACTACAGGATATTAGGGGATGCCAAGGGGTCTTCCAGGGTACTGGTAATGTTCTGCTTTTTTGATCTGAATGGCATTATACAGTGCCACACAAATGGTGTGACAATTTGTGAAAATTTATTGAGCTGTACACTTATGTGTGTGTGTTTGTATCTACTACTGCTCAACAAAATGTTAAAAGAAAAAATATATAATACAAAAATTCAAAGATGAATAAAACTTTAGTGCTTTGCTAGTAGAGATGAAATTTCATATTGAATCAAGTAGTTGCTATCAATACTGTCCTAAAATATTTCTGAGACTAAATAAACCTCTTTTCCCAATGATGTGAATTCTTATTTCAAATATGCCTTATTTTAGTTTTAATGAACAATATATAAAAATAACATTTATTGTAAGCAAATGGAGGTGATTATTTAAAGAAACTTCCATAAAGTAAAATTTCTTCCATCATATACAGTCCCAGTACCTGATTTACCTATGTAAATATTCAGATATTCTACATCAACTTTTAATTAAATTATACCCAATTATTAAATGGTTATCTATCCAATCATATGTCACTATCTCAATTTTTGATGTAATTATGACATTTGCAATTAATGCAATAAAAACACTTATCACTGAAGTAAACTAAAATAATTCTTTTCCCTTGGCCATTAGTTCATGTAAATTACCAACAATGTTGTTAAACTTGGCTTTTATTCTAAAACCTCAGAATTGGACTTTTCCTAGACACAGTTCAAGTACGTAGTATAACAGCTAAAATTGTGGGACATAGTATAAACACCTTTAGTTGGTCATATGTCGCATAAGACTTGAAAAACACGTATAATTACCTTGTGATAGTCATAGAAAAGAATCATTTTTCTGACATTAGAACTAAGCCATATAACTCTGCTACCGTTTACCGAGTGTGTCTATATAACAGGCACTGTCTGAAGTGCTTTGTATACATTATCTCTTTCGACTTGCACAACAGCCTTGTGAAGCAGGTCCTATTATTATCTCCATTTTACCAATGAACAAACTAAGGCTCAGAAAGGTTAAATAATTTATTGAAGGTCATTTGGCCAGGAAGTTGAAGAGGCATATTTAAAATCATGATTGATTTGACTCCAAGCCCTCTATGATTAATCACAGTGTAAAGGTACCTCTCTTTGGCATGTTGTGGTGAGAACAGGAAAAACTAAAAAAAACAAATCAACCTTCCTCACTTTCCAATTTAAAAAAATCTTTTTCATGGCAAATTGAATTAATCTTTGGCCAAAGTCAACCCATTAGAGTTGGCGAGTTAACCATTTTTTCATTACACAGCTTGCAATCCACAAATTAATGAAAATCACATCTCCTGCAAAATATTTTTCTGTGATTGTGATACACATGAAATTGTCTCTAATGATAAAATACTGAACCATAAATTAGACGGATGTATTCGCCCCTGAGCTCTAGCAAAGACCAAAATTCTTTGACCAATAGGCTTAGTACAAAATTATACAAGGACCTAGACACACAAAACATAGCATCCTATATGCTGCTACACACAAAAACCTGTACATGAATCTTTATAGCAGCTCTATTGGTTAGAGCATAATACTGAAAAGAACCCAAATATCCTTCAAGGGGTGAATGATTGAACAAACTTTGGTATATCCATGCAACAAACTACTACTCAGCAATAAAAAGGAATTAACTACTGATACATGCAACAATCTGAATGGATCTCAAGGGCTTTATGTTTAGTGAAAAAAATCAATCTCAAACGGTTATGCGCTGTATGATTCCATTTACATAACATTCTTAAAATGACAAAACTATAGAGATGGGGAACAAGGAGTGGGGCAGAGAGGTGGGTGCCACTACAAAGGGGTAGCATAAGGGAGTTCTTTCATGATAATGGAACAGTTCTATATCTTGATTGTAGTGGTTACATGAATCTATACATGAGATAAAATTGCAAAGAACTACATACACCCAACATGAATGCAGGTTAAAAAATGGCGAAAACTGAATAAGGTCTATACTCTAGTTAACTCTAGAAATTGACTCATGTACCAATGTCAATTTCCTGGTTTTGCTATTGCATCATAGCTATATGATGTCACCATTGGAGGAGACATACACAGGTGCAAGTGAAGGCTATACAGGAATCTTTGTAGGATTTCTGCAATTTCCTATAATTATTTTGACACAAAAATTTTAAACAAAAAATGGCCCTGGGTATGAGAACCTGAATTTGAACCTGGGGTCTGCCTGACTCTAAAACTTGTGCTACTGCCCTGTGTACCCTACTGCCTACAAAATCTGTTTTATTAAAATATACCAAATATGCATTATTTCCTACAGAGAAGAATATAATATATAGGAGGCTCATCCTGGGTCACATTCAAAGAAATCTGAGAAAGTTCAAAAAGTACTTTATTAGGAAAAAATTTAAAATATCAAATCATTTCATTCATGGCAATTAAGACCAGGTGTTCCAGTGTACTAATACAGACACGGAGGGAGAACTTTGAAGTCTGACAGAAAGTGATGATTGGGCTACTTTGGCACCTTGACTGGGGGCACCGCCTCTCATTCCCCTCTCACTAGAGGCAGCTCTGGAGTTTCCTGCCATGTTGCTTTGTTCACCTGAAAGGTTAACAGCTGTTCCTCTCCTTATACACCAGCCAAACAAACTGCACAGCAGAAAGCTGTAAGTAGAGTCATTACACTATACATTTGGCATCTCTTTTCCATTTACTCAGGAACTTCCTGATGAAGTGGTCCTTTTAAGATGCAGAACATGGCCAAATTATAATTATCTCAGCCAGAGAGGTTAGCTAACAGTGCCAAATGGTTTTTGGGAGTGAGTGAAGGTTGCTGCCTGCCTTCATATTAATTCATCAAACACTTGTACACTGTGGCAGTTATGAAAAAATTACACATACAAGCAAGGACAAACATTCAAAATAGTGTTAGGATGTTTTCCTGTTTAGCCCCATTTTATTTATTTCAATAAAAATTACCCCCAAAATTATTTTTATTTATTGATCATACAAATTATTTTTCAAATCAGAGCCAAATTGGTTCACTGTGTCAAGTCCTCAATGCTGAAAGTGCTGTTGGTCAGAGGTGCCACAAATTCAATTGCATGTAGTTCAATTTAACAAATATATAGTTATCAGGTGTTTATTAAGAACATAAGGGCAAGGCATTGTATTGGGAGGTGACACAAAAAGTAAAAAAGACACTAGCCTGTAGCCTTAAGGGGGACACAAACAGGTATATAGTTAACAAAACCCAAGAAAAACCCTAATTACTACTATTAAGTGGGATAACGTGGCAAATTCAATGTTATATTAATAAGAAGAAAGAGAAAACTCATGAGAGTGTTCTTCAGGAATTTAAGAAGGAAATATATGTCATTAATCGTACATCACAGAACAGAACTGGGATCAATGGCTAGAAATTACAAGAATATACAGGAAGCCTGGTGGTGTGTATATATATATATACAAATAAAAGAGCTTTTAATTTTTTTAAATGAAAGCCCACATGTTTATAGAATTTAGGGCATAATAAATCATTGACAACTTACTAACTACAGTGATATCTAATTAACTCTCTGTACTGGAGAGAAGTTCATGAGACCCTTTCCAAGGACCTATCTTCTGTAGAGGCCCCAAAGATCAAAGGAAAGTATCTTGATACCCAGGACCACAAATGAACAGTCCATAGATACTAGATATAAGGGAGACTTATAGTCTATGAGGTGATCTGAGGATGGAATTCTATTCAAAAGGAGTGATTCATGTCAAGTGGAAATTAACCCAAACAGATCCTCTCTCATGAAGAGTTTTACATTTTAGAGAGGGAGCAAAGGAGAAAGGAAGTATAGAGATATCAGAAGAAGAAAAGAAAGTGAAAAACTGAGCTCTGGTTATGGCAAAGCAGATACAGTACAAAGCAACTAATAGCCCATTGTGAGACAGGAACAGGCTGACTAGGCTTCCAGACTCCCTGCTAGGTCACCAGAACTATGCTACATCCTGATCAATGTTTCCAGTTCTCCTACCAGAGACCCTTCTGTTCACCTACCAAGCCATGTTCCTACTATCCTGTGTGAATTTACTCATCACCGAAGAGAACCTTGAGAAAATGTTGAACTTTACCTGAATTCTGCACTCCTGGAAATCAGGGACTGTCAAGAAATTACCCCCCCACCCTCCACCCTTTTGCGTTCCTGGAAACCTCTTACTGCAAAGAACCACGCTTCCCCATATGACTTAGATAAAACTCACAGATGACCCCTTGTACCCTGTGACAAAGCCAAGACACAGACTCTCCAGATTCCCACTGTGGTTCATAAATGATTAGCTGATTATCTCCATTGACCATTCGGGTTGGTCAATGCCTATTAACTGGACTTGACCAAAGTTTCGTCAAGCTTCTCTCCTTCCTCCAAGCCCTAAACCTTGGCCCATCCTTGAGCAATGGAAGGTGAACAACCCCTCCTTAGTGATCCCTCCCATGAATCAGCTGACTTTAGGGAAAAACATTCCCTGATCAACTGTCCGATCATGCTACCCACTCATCCCACACCCAATTCTTTCCAGCTTGTTTACTCCTCTCTCTAAAAGAAAAGCCCTTTTCTGCCTGACCTTGGAGATGCTTACAGATCTCATGATCAAAGTGGTTCTTCCTATTGCAATATTCTGTTCCTATTGCAATAGTCCTCCTCCCCTTATTGTAATAATCTTTTTGAATAAAGCCTCTCTTTATCTAAGTCCAGATTTGTTTTTATTTGACACTTTCAACCTGCAAAGAGCCTAATTTTACCAAAACATAAATTAAAATCATTAAATATCCTCTTACTATTGACATTTGTTTTTATAGAATCACGACTATTATGTTTTTCTTGATATACAGCCACATAATAAAATATATAGGCGATACAGACAACCATAAATAACACTTATTTTCCCAATGTTCAAACACAAAAATTACTTACATAATTAATTACTAAAATAATTAAAATAAAGCATTTCATAACAAACATGAAAAGTTGAAACCAAACAACTGAGGTTTGGAATAAATAATTTCACATAAATAATTTCTTTCTATTTTCCTTTTGTCTGGTGTAGTTCAATCATCTCTTTACAACCTATTCAAAAGAAGCAAAAAGCTTGATGAACTTACTTTTATGTTCGCCATTTATCAACTCAAGCATGCAACCAACAATAATATAGCTGCTAAAGTTCTTTCTGGGGCCGGCCCCATGGCTTAGCGGTTGAGTGCGCGCATTCCACTGCTGGCGGCCCAGGTTCGGATCCCGGGCGTGCACCGACACACCGCTTCTCCAGCCATGCTGAGGCCACGTCCCACATACAGCAACTAGAAGGATGTACAACTATCACATACAACTATCTACTGGGGCTTTGGGGGAAAAAAAAAGGAGGAGGATTGGCAATAGATGTTAGCTCAGTGCCGGTCTTCCTCAGCAAAAAGAGGAGGATTAGCGTGGATGTTAGCTCAGGGCTGATCTTCCTCACAAAAAAATAAAAAATAAAAAAATAAAGTTCTTTCTGAAGAACTTTGTGCAACAATCTGTCACTTCTCCAGTGGTCCAGTACTCTAGTCTCAACTTAGTATGGATACCATGTAGTTAGCACATTAATTGCAGCACATACATAAAATAAATCCTCAATATTTTCAATCAAAAAGGGAAATACATAAGACGTTTTTATACCAATAAAAATATTTTTCTAAAATACTTATATTCCTGTTTACAAAAAAAAATAATTTAAATAATAAATACTTGTATAACAAATACATCACAAAAAAATCAGCTACTCACCCGCATTGACTATAGCATCTACCTCTAGCAATGTGATGTCACCTCTATAGAGAGAAACTTTTTCACTCAAACTTTTCTTCACCTGTGATGTTTCCTGGGTCTTTTCTTCTGTAACAAAAAAGGAATCTATATTAATAGTAATATCCTTAATTAATTTAATAAAGACAATTTTGATACAAGAACCAATATGGGTCACACATTAGACAAGTGGAAATAAATTTGTAAGTACCAGGGATGTGACTTATTCTCTATTTAGTGTGTATTCCTCAATACAAATGCAGTATCACATATATAATAGACATTTAATAAATTTAGATATGTTATATTGGTCAACAAAAAATTTAGCATCTATTATTATGAAAATAACAATTTTAAAATAAAATTATATGCCACTAGTTTCACAAGAAGATAAGAAAAAGATGTGCAACTACCAAAACAAAATAAATTTTCAGTGAACGAGCTTATTTCTATTTTGTTTCAGCTACCTAAAAGGTATCCTTGAAAAGAATATTTACTGGGAATAAAAAAATTTAGGTCCAGCTCTTTGCTACTTCTAAGTAACAAGCTGTCCCTCAGAATGGTTTGAATCAAGAATATTTGAATGTGTCAAATTGCTTCTTTCGTATCAAATTGTATTAACCTTTCACTCGAGAAGGAGAGAAGGCACTGCTAGATTTAAAAGAGAAATAGCTCTGTCCTGCACATAACAGCCAGCAAGCTGATATATTTAAAAGAAGCCAAAACATTACGTTCTAAAACCTGACATATTTTTAAACATTTTAGAGCAATACTATAACTTGAATTTTCATTTATTTTTAACAAATAGTAATGTTAAAACATATTAAACAAAGCTGTATGAAATCAATGCTTAAAAATACATTAAATTGCTATGCATAAAAAGCTTTTCAACATATCTCTAGAAAAGCTGATTTATAAACTCAAGCTTTTAAAAGTATTTATGATCTGTGCAAATCTTTCAAGGAGGAAGATAATGCTATTAATTCACTAAGACATTCTCAAATGAACATGTAATTTTGAGGTATCTGGGGGATTAAAGGTGATAGGTTACAAGTCACTTCAAGTGTCTTTGGGCCTGCATAGCCAAAGAAAAAATTGGCCAAGACTAAGGAAACGATCTGTGCCATGAAAGTGATCTTTCCTCTCCCTGCCTCCAAAGTACCCCCTTCTTTGCAACCACTTCTCTCCTTAAAGGATTCTAATCAGAAGACTCACTGGTGGTACTAGTAGTAGTAGTAGTAATAATAATAATGAGAATAATGTGGGGAAATTGTATGTTAAAAGAGTAGACAAAGGGGCCAGCCCGGTGGCACAGTGGTTAAGTTCGCACGCTCTGCTTCGGCGGCCCAGGGTTCACAGGTTCAGATCCCAGGCACGGACCTATGCACCACCTATCAAGCCATGCTGTGGCAGGTGTCCCACATATAAAGTAGAGGAAGATGGGCATGGACATTAGCCCAGGGTCAATCTTCCTTAGCAAAAAGAGGAGGATTGGCAACAGATGTTAGCTCAGGGCTAATCTTTCTCACCAAAAAAAAAAAAAAAAAATGAGTAGAGAAAGACTTTAGAAGACCTCAAAACAAAAAACACTTATAGTGGAGTTGACCACCTCAGGGAATCCTAGAGTACTGTTTTCCTTTGTCAGGTAATGGCTAAGAGCACAGACTTTACTACCAGACTGACTCTGTTCACATCTTTCTTCTTCCAATTAACAACTCGGAGACTTTGGATAAGTTATTTATTCTCTCCATGCCTCAGTCTATAAATTACTGGTTCCTTCCCAATGAACATGAGTTCATTAAACTTAGAATACTGTTTGCTCCATCATAAGCTCTAAATAAACACTACCTTTTTTTTTTACAAAGGTGACATATTATTTTAGCATCCATATTCAGAATACCACAATAGTTAAGAAATATTTTCAAAATATATTATTTTGAATAAAGTATCAATATATTTGTTATTATTATTATTCCCTATCAGTGAAAGAGATCAGATTTTGTTTGTGCTTTTACCAAGCTATCAATGCCTGGCCCAATGAAAAAGACTTTGAGTCAGAAGACCTTGAGTTCCACATCCAATCAGTTTCTATTCTTACTACTTTTACCAAATTAGAAAGTCCTGATTCCCAATTAAAGATTGTTGGATGGCAATAAATATTTGGTGGCTTTGTCAGAAAATTCTGGATATTTGGATTATTGTGAATGCAGAAATTATAAAGACTTCTCACTGATGATGAGTTTCAGAACTCCATCAGGCATTAAACTCATAAGCATATCACAAATGAAAGCAGAAAGGTTAACTGTTTCAATTTGGGAGACAGAGTAAATAGATTCCTAATCCATCCTCTAGCTGCACTTAGTTCTAAAAAGTATTTCTTCATTTTTTCATGAAGCATTATGTATGTAATATTTCATTTGTAGTAATGTGACTTTTAAACATATATGATAATAAATCATGTATTTCTTTCCTCAAAAGTAAAGAAATTGTTGGGGCCAGCCTGGTGGTGTAGTGGTTAAGTTCGCGCACTCCGCTTCAGCGGCCCAGGATTCGCAGGTTCGGATCCCAGGCGCGTACCTATGCACCACTTATCCAGCCATGTTGACACAGGTATCCTATATGTAAAAGTAGAGAAAGATGGGCATGGATGTTAGCCCAGGGCCAATCTTCCTCAGGAAAAAGAGGAGGATTGGCAACAGATGTCACCTCAGGGCTAGTCTTCCTCACCAAAAAAAAAGAAAGTAAAGAAATTGTTAAAGAATGGTATTGAAAAGTATCAAAGTCTAACCCATTTATACCACAGCTCAGTTATCTTAAAATAAGTCCTAAACTCTCATCTGCAAATTTAAAAAATGAGATATTTTCAGCCTAAAGTAAAGGTTCAAGCAATTCGACATATTGAATAGATATACTGCTGTGACATGTCATTCAAGTAAGTTACTCAAAATGGTCTTATTAGAATTATCAGCATCATAATCTGTTCCTCTCTCATTTTAAAAATTCACATGAGCATCTTTTTTCCTCATAGCCAGACTTACACTTGTTGCCCAATTTCTCACATGGTATATCAAAAAGGCATAAATGTACTCAAAAGCTACCATTTGGTAGTATTAATAATTATGAGTATTTACTTCAACAATAAACCAAATAAAATTACATATTTTTGACCACCAACTGTTCTCTGTACATACAAAAATGTAAATTACCACTAGAGGCCTCTTCTATTTGAATAGAAATGCACTGCCTGCCTTTTCACACAACTGTATACCATCAGAACTAATCTCAATGTATCTCTTCCCATATCCTGGGTTTCCAGTGATAAATAAGACAGAAAACTGTCAAATGTTGCTCCCTCATGGACATTCTATTTGTACACAAAGCACTGATTCACATTTTGCACATCACTGGCTTTATCCAAGTGCAAGTTGAAATATCTGTCAGTTTGCACACGATAGTAATTGTTCTTCCAGACTGTATACTATTGATATTGTTAAAAAAAAAAAAAAACAAAAACAAAAAACCCAGAGCTAGACAGTAATCAAGTGGTAAAAACAGATTTTATTCAGGAACTAATACAATAGGGGCAAAGAGATCTCAGTATAGAACTGGGCACCCTTCCCAAAACAGCAAGGACAAGTGGGGATTTATAGCCAAGGAGCAGAGTGAAGATCAGTGGAATGAATTTTTATCAGGGGCAGGGGACGATTCTAGTTAAACAGACTTAGGATTTTTGCTGAAGGCAGGCCAAGGCGATCAGGTATGGGGGGGGGGGATGCAGAATTTGATCAGATATTGAAGGTGATCAGATATCGAGGATGGGGAATTCTCTCTAAACTGATTTAGCAGGATTCTTGTTAAAACTGCACTATGCAGATCTGGCAAGGACGGGGTAAGTCAAGAAAAGTAACGTAAGCCCATTTCTCATTAGGTTGCCTTTTGTTCGTTAAGCACCAGCTGAGCCATCAGTTGACACTTGGTAGTGGAGGATATTTGCTAAAGGTGGTAGGTAGGAGCAGTCAGGCATTTAATGAGGTAAATTTCTACAAATAAAAAGAAAAACAAAGATTAATGATTGGAGCAGACTATAAACCTAGTTTCTGAGTTCAGACAGCAGACAGTTGAGAAGATTTCTAGATGTGGGACTTGAAGCATCTTTTGCAGTTTGAATGTCCTTGGTGATGGCATCAGGTGTTCCAGTGAACTTTCTGAATGGCCCACACAGTAGCAGGCACGAAAGCTGCCCATACATGATCTGTTGTGGTGATTTCTTTGAAGTTTTCATCAGGTCATCCAGCTTCAGCTTGCAGGGTTTCAGGAAAGGGGCAGTTTTAGGTCTCAATGATGCCAAATTAGGAGGAGGAGACAAAAACTGGAAACATTATGTAGAGTTGTAGCCAGATATGGGAGGAAACTAGAAGAATTGACAGAATGTGCAAGAAAATGAACAGGACTGGAATTTGATAACCCAGAGGGGTGCACTATAGTTTTCCATTGAAACATAAAATGTCTCTCTCCAGTCACTCCACTTTTTTATTCTTGTTTACAAAATAAGTCTGGTCTTATCAGATTTGGCCTGATTATTTACTTAAGTGCATCAAGAATGGTAACTGACCACTTAGGCCTTTTGAGTTTGCTTTGCTGAAACTTTTCATGAAGAACCTCAGATTAGACTTTTAAAAGCCTCTCAAGGCTAGGAAGACATGCCAAGAACTCACCACCAGATTTAGCCTGTAATACCTATAGATTTGGGTGAACTCTTCTCTTCTCAAGGTTCCCAAAATATCCTAAGATTCCTGGACTTTCCAAGAAGTTACCTTCCTTACTCATCTGTAAGGCTGGGAACCCTGTAAACCAGGTACCAGATCTGTTTTTCCAAAAGGGCTTTGTAAGCATTGCCTTTATAAAGTCAACTCCAGTTCCTTAAAACTCTGATAATACCTGATTCTATGCATCATTCTCAAATATGACATTCCAGTCAAAGCCTATACAACCAATTTTTCCAATTACGTCCTGTTAGAAGGAAGACAGATTCTCATTGAACTTATATAAATACTTTTATTACCATGAAAATAAGGATACTCAACAGAGTTTCTGAATTCTGGAGAGTTCAGGTAGGGAGAAAAGATAAATGTTTCATTTCTGTTTATGAAAGTTAATCTACTAAATTGTCATGAATTATAGACAGCTTAAGAAAAGAAAAAAGTGGTTCCTTAAATAAAACATTAAATAATAACCACAAAAATCATGAACATTCTTCATTAGTTCATTGAGTCCCATGTAACTGATTCTTTTTCCCCCAGCAGTAATTTATTAAAACAACAAACAAAAAGCCCACATACTTTTCTTACTCCATAAACCAACAACTATATTAAGTAATCTTATCTTATACACTAAGATCTATTTCTGAATTCTCTAGTCTGTTCTACTAAATACTTTTTATAGTATTTTTTTTTTCATGTAATTGATTCTTGTTCTGTTTGATCTTAGGTTAACAGTTTTTTGAACCAGTCAGCTTCTCCATTAGTTCTGGAAATCCTTACTTGGTCCACTGGTGTGGTATCAAAGTTATTTAAGCAATAATGCCTTCAGAAGCATGTACCCCAGAATACCTGTCATAGTTCTTTCCACGGGTCTCTGATATAGTCACTTTTTGTTGAGTACAAGGCTCTCTTGCCTGTAGGTGATTGCAAGAGCTGTCAGGGGAGAATCATAGTAAAACAAAAAGTATCTGCGGATGATAAAAGGCTTAAAATGGCTGTAGTTAAAGATCTGAAGAGAGTTCATTATAAAAATGACACAATTGATGAGGGAATTTGGTTATTTCTATGACATACAATGTTTAAATAACTAGAATTATAATTGATAACATTATACTAGAACATGTCATGGACAAAAAGGGTACTGGCAAATTTCTATGAACTTCATACCATTTCTGAAATATCTATATTAATAATATTTACCCATACAAATACAACTTAGGGAAAGTTAAGCATCACTCCTTATTAGACAATATTTCCCATGCAATTTAATAAACCAAATTATTTTTTAACATTTTTTTTTTTACAAGGTGAAAGAACAAATCTTTTGAGACTTTCCAGGGACCCTTTGAGGAATATCAATCTCAGTTTGAGACCAAGATATCACTTATGATTTGGTTTTGGGAAGTTGTCAAAAATGTCAAAACGTTTGAACACTTGAAACAATACTTACGTTCTCATAAATGGACATGATAAAGACAATATAAGGCACAGAAAATTATTTTAATGAGACATAGAATCTTTGTTTCCTAGGCAGATTACTTAAAAAGTAAAGAAAATATTTTTACAATCTCTTACTAAGAACGGACAAATAATCCAAGAAAACTCGGTCATTTTAACAAAAGAAAATTCAACCTTAGTTTTGCACCAGTACATTATTGGGTTCATTTAAAAAAAAAACAATAAAAAAAATCCATTCAATCTTAGCCAACTTGATCACACATAAGGTTCCTCTTCTGCAAACCTTCTATAAATCTCTATATTCATTCAAGTTTTGTCCTATATTTTTCCACTTTCTCATTCTGGAAATAACCAGTGATCTTGATTTAGGACAAAATGATCATTTCCCTTAACAATAACAACAAAAATCTTGCATTCCTTGCAAACTTTACAGAGAGTTGTTTCTCTTCACCATTATTATTTTTAATAGTTTCACTTACATATATTAATTATAATTTTTAACCATCGGTATCCTTTATTTTACAGAGAAGACTAAGAAGTAGACAATTATAAATTGTCTGTCACATACCAGCATTCCCTAGCAGACTAGCAAATTTTATGAATATACTATCTCTCAATTTCTAGACATATTTCTTTATAGTACAACTTTTCAATATGGCAAAAGAATATGTTTATTAACAGATTCAAATATATTTAGCTCCCCTATACCATATAAAAATAAGAAGCCAAAAGTATATGAACTTAAAGTTATGTTCAGTCATTAGAGTGTCAGTAGTTTAGAAATAATCTAGATTTTTCATGAATATCTATTATTTAATTTAACGTAAGTCTAAGGTTGCAAGGTACTAAAAAGATTTTGGAAACTGTTTTTAGGCAGACATATTATAACATTAAACAAAGCTAACCATCATCTTAAGTTATTGCCCTTTTAACAATTTCTAAGCACACGCGTGTTAGGCAAGCATCACAAAAGAAAAAAAAACAAAAAAAGTTAAATACATGGATTTTTCTTTTACTGCTTTGCTTAATATACAAGAGCTCATGGATATCAAGCAATTCATTTTTACTGAATCTTTACTTGTACGTTGGTCTTGGGTTGAATTTACAATTTTATTAATCTTAAACATCTAGTAGATATAACATAAGCTTATTTGATTAGTAAACCCTAGTACAACAAAAATGCATGCTCATATTATACTTACTGTTCATAACTCAGAAGACATACCTGTTTTTATTAAGCAAATAATATTAAACTTATCTTACTTACCAAAGACTTACCCAAGTCACAAGAACTTGAAAAGTATTTGAGTTAGTTTCTATATTTCTACGAGTTTTAGGAATATTTAATTTATATAAGTGGTTATTTATCTCTAAGCCAATTTGAATAGAGCTCCTTTTATGAATTAATTTAGTTATACCACCCAAAAGTAGAAAAATATCACATATACATAACATACATACATAGATAAACATATGCACAGACAGATGCAAACAGAGATCTTATAGTTTTCATTCTAAAATTTTATCCATGAGTCAGGTAAACACAGTAATACACTCTAGTCTTTGCTTTCCTTGATATTTTTATTCAAATTACGTTTCTGGCAGAAGGAACAACTTAAGGTTATCTGTTCAATATGAGGGCTAATGCTTTCTATCAATATTTGTGGGTGAGACTTTCAAGATTTTTCATTTGCCTTGATATGTAATCTTATGGAAGCTGTGGACTGAATTTTAGGAGAGACATTCACTCAGGAGACATCAAGGAGCGGTGTGGATGTTTCCAAAGCTTATCTGAGTGCATAAAACATCCAGTCTGTTTCCAATCACCTTTTCTTCCTTTTCAGCCTCAAGTAGTTGCTTTCAGGGGTCCCTGAGTCCCTTAAGTGCCCCCGATGGAGGGCAGGGTGCCTAAAGTTCAAATGACTAAAGGGAGTTGAGGAGCTAAAGTGAGAAGGGAAAAGTCTGGCAGTGGGGACAGAGGGATGGAGACGGTAGGGGTTTGAAAAGAGACATATTAAAGGATTCAAGGGAACTGAAGGGAAGATTAAAGGTAGAAGAGCAAAAAGGAAGATCAGAAGCAATGGGAAGGGAGGGGTCTTAGAGGAGCCAGTTTGGAAGATCTTAAGTTTCCCAAAGAAGCCAATGAAGTTCCAAATTATTCTTAGTCAAGTATGCCAACAGGAAAGAATGTAGACAGAGTTGGCAGAGCATATAGTCAGCAGGCGCTCGAGAAGAAGGTAAGTTCCCATGTGAGAAACAGGACCAAATAAATCGAGAGAAGAGAGAGGCCTTAGGAAAGCGAGGAAAAACCTTTCCAGACCAGGAGTGAATATCCACTCGAAACAAAGAGCAAGGAAGAAAGACTTCCAGCCAAATAAGTACCTTTCAAACAAAGAGGCCTGGGTCTCGAACTCAGCTTCAGAGAGTATACTTAGAATCTTAAGATTAAAAATATGTCCCTACCGTGCTTCTACTGACTGTCATCAGGGGCACTGGCTCAGGAGTCAGACTCACCAGTAGATCCCCAATCAGTCAGTAAGGAGTGAAGACAATTTCGTCAAAGATCAGATACAGAAGATGATCAGAAATCCAGGCTAGGAATTCTCTCTAAATTGACCTAGCAGAATTCTTGCCGAGACGGGGCTATCCAGCTCTGGCAAGAATGGGGCCTAGTCAAGAAAAGGGCTTAGAGGAATAAGTTTGGCTAAAGGGAGAGTCTTTGCTAATATCATGTGACATTCAAAAGTTGTATTTGAAAAAAATTGTTCCTTCTACTTCCTACTCTGTGGATAATATTTGTTATTAACTTTGCATTTGTTTTTATAATTCCTTGTTTCTAATAGTTTGACATGTCAGAAAAAATTGTGAAAGACTTTTGATATGGGGAAAAAAAATTAATAGGTGTCCTGTCTAGCTTACCATCAGTGTGAGCTCTACTTTTCATTGTCCTTGAGCTATTTTACAATTCTGTAAATTATAGAAAACAGATAATAATGCAAATGATTCTTGTCCACGGAAATGCAAAAAATTAAGTTCCCTTGAATGCAACTGATATTCTCCTGTGGACAATTTGCCTTTATTTGTAAATTCCTTTCACATTTCCTTACCACCTATATATGTGTGGTTCTTTAAATTCTCCTTTGAACCAAAGTTAAATAAAATTGTTGATAGGTGTTCATTTTATTTGTATGAGTCCTAATCTCATCGTTATAAAAATATTTCTCTCTAAAGACATTTTTATTTAGCTCTAATGTATTTATTTAACTAATACTCGTATAGCATTTACTATGTGTCAGGTGCCGTTCTAATGCTTACAAATATTAGCTCCTATAATCCTCATAACACATCTATGTAGTATATATTACTACTATTCCCTCTAGGTAGATAAAGAAGCTGAGGCATACAGAAATGAGTGGTTTGACCAAGTACACCCAGCTGGTAAGAATAAGCCTGGGATTTGAACCCACGCAGACCACGCCCTTAACCAACAAGCTATACAGGCTCTCATTTACCTATTTTCATTTCAAAGAGTCCAACTCTGAGGGAAGTGTCTGTTGCCTATGTCCTGTCTTCGCCTTTAGTTGCAAAATGCAGCAACTTCACCCCCTAAAAAAGCATTATTTGCTTTTGCCCTAGAAAAAAAAATGTAATTGGTTTACCAGAGCGGTTACCATACTTTGAAAATAATACAAAGGCCTCGGTGGTTTTCCGCTACTATTTGACAGTTTCATAACATACAACACACCGAGGACTAGAGGACTATAATAAAATTAAATTTGCAGACTTTAATCATGTATCTTCTATTTGTATTTTCTCTTTTTTGTTTGTTTATGTAAAATCATCAAACTTGCAGATTCATTTGTCCCAACGAATACAGTGTTTGCACAGGAACTCTGTTTACTATTCATTTATGACCTTTTTCTGAGTTCTAGCATTTATGCTACTATTTCACCTCCTTTTTAGGCATCAATAAACCACTTTAGAGATATTTATCTATTTTATGAGGTAGGTATATAATGCAATGCTATAGTAACAATAAAAGCAAATTTAATCAAATATACATTAACTCACTAATGAAATGAAGATACATTAAGAGAAACAAACTTTGTTAACTGAATCTTAACTGACCAACGTTCTCCTTGTTTTAAAAGCATAACTTATAAGACTATAATAATTACTGAGAATATAATACAATTTTCATAAAAATCATATTTTACATTTCAAACTTTTAAAATTTATTGAACTGTCTCATCACTTTCCCTCTGGAACTACCAAACTACCTTCAAGGCCACGTGATAAACCGCTAAGGGACAATCACTGGGTCCTCTCACCACACTTGGAAGACTAAGATCCTGGGGGATTTTCATACAGTGTGCTAGGAAAACTCAAAATTCTTATGTTCCCTCATGTTAACATCCTCTGCATTTTAGCACTCATGGGCATGATACAGAAAAGCCACCAAAGGCACCAATGAGTTGGCTGGTGGTCACACAACAAGGGGCCTGCTGCCAGTAGACCTCTTCCATTCTAAGGATGCTGCAAAAGTCAGTTTGGTTTTAATCCAGCCATATGCATACAAATACAAATTCAAATTAACATTCCCTCTCCCTAAAGGTAAAACAAAAGTTAGCAGGAGACTATGCCATGAAAGCAAAAAAACAAAGATCAAGCAAATATCTATAGAAATTAAGGTTAAAATTAAATTAAATTTATAATCAAGATGATCAGAAAAATAATTTTGGGTTCATTAAGAGGCTTTAATGATATACAACCTGAAAACTAGAGGAACCCCAGGGATGCAGGCTGAGTTTCTGAGATTATATCTTGAAACCAGCCAGCCTGTTGATCTGCACACCCCCATCTCCTATCTGATCGTGGCTGGCTAATAATCATCACACCATTATTTCAGATTCCTGCCTGTTTTGCCCCTCCAATTTAACAGCTCACTTCTTTAATTAGTCTTAGACTCAATCCCCCTGCCTTCTTCCTAGCTCCAACTTCCACAGAGCTTCCATGAGTGAAAATCTCAGCAACCGATTTCCCTTCTTTTCTGCTTTCAGACTCCAAACTAACGCTGTCATGGAAAGTCAAGGAAACCTTCAGATAAAGCTCTCATATTTGAGTGAGATCTCACCTAAGCAGGGAGGCAGGAATTCCAAGCATGATAGCCATGCTAAGTAATGCAGGAAATACAAAATCCAGCCAAGATATGAACTCCACATTCTAGCAGAAGGATAATATAGCATACACACACCACTTCAATACAAGGAAGAATATTATAAATGCCACGAGAAAGACTCAAAGTGTTTTGGGGTTCAGACAGAGAGAAACAGCATTCAATGAAGTTTTATGAAAGTGAAGACATCCAAGCTGAGTTTTAAAGGATCAGTAAGCGTACCAGAGGGCTGAAGGGTGGGATGAGGGTGACAAAGGGAAGAACATTCCAAAGTCACAGAGGCAGAAAATAGAGTATGTGTTGAGGGAAAGTAAGGATTCATCCATCATGAGAATATGGAGAGCACCACAAACTGGGGAGTAGTGGCAGATAAACTGGAACTATTCAGGTTTGAACCAGATGGTGGAAGGCCTTAGATGATGGCTGTTTGGGATCCATTAAAGAAGTCACAAATTGACAGCTTTTGTTTGAATTCAGACCAAAGGTAAGATTTTCTTCAGCTTGAACAGTTTTATTATTGCTGTTTTTTAAATTGCATTTTAAATTTTTAATTAAATTTTAGTATTCAAAATCAGGAGACTTCACATTAAAACTTGGATTTCCTACTTCTCTTGAAAAATCAGATCTGGAAATACTGGGCCCACATCCTCACATGACATGTGAGTAGAGGCTATCCCCTTTGGACAGGGCATCTTTTGCTTTTTAATTTACAACAGAGCATATTTGTTTATACTTAAACCAGGCTGGCCTCACTCAGTTATGTTACCTGCTTGCCTCCCACAGGCATTTGGGTGTTAGATTTCTGCAGTAGAGCTTCAAAAGATTAATGTCTATAACTCCAACGTATCTATTAGAAGTCTACTAGAGACAGAAAACAGTTACTAAAGCGGCATGAAAGCAGTATGGAGCAGTTTCCATCAACTCAAAATAAATGTTTGCATGTCAAACAATAAAACTGTAATCAAAACTTATATTGCGATCTAAGATGTGGTAAAAACTCAGTAACGCAGAATATCCTTAGTAAACTGGGCCAAAAAGACTCCCAAAGAATCGCACTTCCCTGTGTCTATACCCTTGTATAGTACTCTTCCACAATGACTCTGAACTTTCCTGGGTGATTTGCTTTGACTAATGGGACACCAACAAAAGGGACCCAAGCAGAGGCTTAACGAGTGCTTGTACATTGGTTTGCCCTCTCTTGGTATGCGAAGACCAGCATGTGACAAAGCCCAGGCTAGCCTAATGGAGAATAAGAGGCCACTTGGAGCAGAGACAAGCCATCCCAGCTGAGGCTTACTGGACCAACCAGCCTGACAAATGCCAGCCAGACATGTGAGTGAGACCATCTAGAACCACCTAGCCCCAGCCAACCCACCAGCTGACTATAAAACCTCCTGGTTAACCAGAGACTAATGACACAATAAAAAAAATGTTTTAAGTCACTAAGTTTTAGAAGGATTTGCTGCACAGTGAAGCTAACTGATATGGGAAGGAAGGAGGGTGGAGCAGAGAGGGGGCTTTGAAGAAGATTCAGCAGAAAAATGAAGTTGCAAACCCTCAGCATAACAGCTACTATGAGTCAGCCTAGGAGAGAGGGTCTTCTAGTCTAACAGCTACAACACCTGAAAGAACCATAAGATATGAAAACAAATGGATATGCTGGAATAGGGAGAAATATGTGTGCACAAGAAAGAAGAGGTGCTCAGCATCATATCTTTAAATAAGAACAATGGTTCCATCAATATACATCCTAATTCCACCCTCTTTTCCAAAATGATATGGTCAAATTTTTACCAATCTATTTTATATGGCGTGTTTCTCTATATTAACACTTTGAATCATTTAAACCACTCTATTAAAGTAACTTAAGGAAACTGAGGCACAAGGAAATTAAGCAACCAACTTGCCTAAGGTCTTACAACTGACAGACCTGAGACTTGAACCCTGGAAATGTGGTTCTAGAACCCATGTGTTTAACCACTGTGCAATAATGCCTCATAATAAGGATCAGCCTCACAAGCTTAAAAAAATTAAATCCATAAATTCTTTAAATAAGGACATGTGGCATTTTCATAGGATTTTTTTTTTAAGTTTATTATGACGTGAAGATGTTTGGGGTGGGAGTTTAGGATACAACACATATTTTAATGCCTAATAACATAATCTGCTAAAAATCAATTTAGTCAAAAATTATGATATGACTACACAGTATGACTCAGTCTTAAGATTATATAAGAATAATGCAACCTAATACTTTAAGTAATCGTGTATAAAAATTAATTAATTAGGTTCATATGGTTATACTCCAAAGAAAAGGAGAATTAAATTTCTGCCCTTTTAGTAAAGTTTATAAAATCCTAATTTATAAAAACAGATAAATGCTGGTTCAAATAAATAAATAATATTAAAGAACTAAAAAATCAGAAAAACAGTAGCATATATAATTTTGCCACCTTTTTCTTTATTTAAGCATAGGATTTTTCAGTCTGTAGGTTAAGGCCCCTTAATGGGTTGCAAAGTCAGTTTGATAGACTGGAATCAAGTTTGTCACAAAATGATATAGAATTGAAATATTACAGTGCATTGCACATAGTAAGGAAAAGTATTGTTTTATGAAAATTTTGTTTCAGTTACATGTACATAGATATATACATTTATGGGTTATAATATAAAATATGCTTGTTACTGTGGACCTTGGGTAAATTTTTGAGTGTGTTTGTCTACTCTGACACAAAAATGTTCTAAAATGTTGTCATTTGGGTATTTTGTCATTTCACAAAAATGAAAAAAATGTAAAGAGTAGGTTTCAAAATATTATACAGTGACAATTTCTGTAAGATTTCTGGGGCGCAGAAGCAACACCTAATTAATTGACTAACTTATATCAAGATTTTACAGAGTCTAGCACTGAGGCAGCTATCTGGTAAATGCACAATTCATTGACCAATTTGTTACTGAGTGTGTCTTTGTTTAAGAGGGCCTGGTTTGTTCTATAGCGGTCAAAATCCACAAGGTAAGGCACATGATAATGGGCTTCTCTACAGTATCACATACCAAGCTATAACTAATTCACTGGTGCAACTTTAGTGAAAAATTGACATTTTCAGAAGGCAGTAAAAGATGGTGTAATAAATACAGGTTCTGGAAGCATTATGCCTAGATTTGAATTCCACCTCCGCCACTTACTAGCTTGTGTGGCACTGGTCAAATTTAACCTCTCTGGGCCTCAGTTGCCTCACAGGGACTATGCTCATTTTACCAATCTTACAGGGTTGTTGTGAGAATTAAACGAATTAAGACATATTAAAGCATGTGAAACCGTTCCTTACACATAATAAAAACACAATATAGGTCACCTGGTGGGAGGAAGAGGAGAATTACCACTAATCTGAAAGTTTGGACAGAATCCCTTCTTTGTACCATATATGCCATCCAGCACAATACTTACTTTGCAAAAAATACTGAGTGACTATGCTCAAATACCCTCTCCAGCAGGTAGGCCAGAGGTGACCCATCCAATGAGCTGGGAATAGAGAAGAAGTTTCTCACCTGAAGCTCAGAAGACATTAAAATTAGGTGAGTACATATAGTCAAGGGCACCATTGGTATGTAAGAACGAGGCAAATCACAAGGGAGAGTGTGAAGGATCATCAGAGAATAGAAGCCAGCAATCCCAATGCCAATTAGAGAACAAAACAGGTGGGGCAGGTGTCCAGGAGGAATCTAGGTTAACTGGCCAGAATTGCCATAGATGACAATCTATTGCTTTCTACTATGTGCAGCCTTGGCAGGGCCCACAGAGATCTAGCCAAATTTAAAGGAGCAGAGGTTGAACTAACATACCAACTGAGTTCATGGACTATTTGTTCTTGCTTTCCCTGCATAGTGCTAACATCTGCAACAAATATCTTGAGTTATCTTAGACTGCATTACGTTAACCATTAAAATAACAAAAATATCATTTTCTTTAGCTCTAGTACTTTTTTACTACCTATGTCAAAACAGTATTTAATTTTCTCCCAGAATTCTTTGAATATTATGGTAATAACTACTTAATTAATATAATCACTAACCTTGGTTTGTTTTTAGTCACAAGCTTGCTTCATTATTATCATTAGTATAATTTAGTTATTAACAGCTGAATTGCACTTGGTACTGTGCCAGATGTTACACAGTTTAAATTAAGTATATAGCTGCTGCCCACCAAATACCAACAGAAGAAAATCGCTGACCTATTTAACTAAAAAGTAAGATTGGAAGGGAGCCTGAATAGAAACATAAATCTGTGAGGAAGCTCTTAAAAGAGTCTTAGCTTGAATTAAGACAGTGGCAATGGAGACAGGAAAGGACAAATGCCAGCAAAAATACTCAACAGTTATATTTATCAAAGTGTTAGGGTCCCACTGGAGGAAGGAAGACAGGAAATTGCTGAAGTTGACTTCCTGGCTTCTAATTTAAGTGGCTACGAGAGGCAATGCAGTGGGAAAGCCAGTTTGGGAAGGAAGATAAGTCAGTCTTGGATATCTCAAATTTGAACTTCCTGCTGAATATTTAAGTAGAGGTATTGTATGTACAGCTGTTGGTGTCAAAATAAAGGCTTTCAGGCTAGAAATGGAGGTTTGAGAGACAACATCATGTAGGAGGGGCCCTGGGTGAGATCATTGTGGGTGCACATGTAAATGAAAATGGGCCAAAGACAGAACACTGGAGAACACCAACCACTATAGGAAAGGCAAAGGGAAAGAACATGAAAAAGACACAAAAAACAAACACTTAGGAGAGAAACCAGCAGAAGCCCATGGAGGAGAAAGTTTAATAAACAAGTGATCAGGAGCTTCAAATGTCATAGAGAAGTAATAAAAGGATTGAAAATGTTCCATTGGATATAACAGTTATGTCATCACTGGTGACCTTAGCAAGAACAGTTTCAATAAAGCCAGAACATGGATGTGCCTAAAACAGATCTTAAACTATTAATGCCCCATGAGATGGTAGAGAAATAAGATGGAAAGAATCTGTGTCCCTGAATGACCACATGGAGTAGAACTTCCAGCTGATCCGAAACATTACCCTGCAAAGTAAGAAATAACGTTCAATCTTCTTTAAACCATGGAATCATTGATAAGTCTCTTTGTTACAACAGCCCCAACCTTCCCTAACTTACCCATCCAGCAAATAGATACACTATAATTTATCTAATCAATTCCTTTTGAAAGCATTTAGGTCATTTCCCATTTGTATTATTAAAAATAATACTATAATATGAAGACCTTTACTTATACATAAATATTTGAACACATCTCTGATTATTTCTTTGTTTTCAACTCCTAAAATAGAATTACTGAATAAAAGGCTTTTGATGCAGACTGCAAAATCACACTGCTTTATTTACATAGGGATAAGGGGGAAACACAAACAAACATGGCTTTAGACTGTTTGAGAGAGAGGGAATGCTCATATGCCGAGATGACTTCAAAAAGGATGAGACAATGGAGGGAATCCTGTCACAATGTATATCTATATCAAATCATCACGTTGTACACTTTAAATATCTTATAATTTTTCAATTATACCTTAATAAAGCTGAAAAAAAAGATAAGGCCTGAAAACAGGCCATTGGATTAGAAGCTTCTTGTTTATCCAAACATGGTTGCGAATCATAGAAGTCTAATTTCACTAAATTCTGCATCTTCATTAACTCTTCCAATTAGTCATTCTTAAGTCCTCTAACTTCAGTTCAATTTTAACTCTCCTAACTCATATCCAACTAGCCTGTAAATCCTCTTAAAATACCCCAAATTCATTTTCTACTCTCGACACTCACTCCAACTACCCTGGTGTATTAAGTTAAACATTAAAATAAATTAAATCGAAAGATAAAAGTCTCTTGCCCTAATCTATCTTATCAACCTCATTTTCCACAACTCACCCATCAACTTGCTCTCTTATCAAACCAGCCTCTTTAAAGCGTCTACGTCTTTACATACATTGTTCTCATTAACCAGAATGCCATTCCCTTTCATCCCCTTGACAAACTCCTACTCATCTCTTGGGAGCTAGTACGAATGTCAGATGTTTTGTGAATTCTTCTCCACTACTCTGAATGACTTTGTCATTCAATATATTATATAGTTATCACTTATTTTATAAATGATTCTTAGTCTCTGAAATGAGAATGTCAAAGTTAGATTCCTGTCGTTTGCATATTTGAGTCCTTCTAGATTCCTAGCACAAGACTGACATATTGTAGATACTCAAACATTTACTAAAGAAGGAAGGAAAGGAAGACTGGAGGAAGCATGGCAGGAAAAGATGGAATAAAAAAGAAACTAATACAAAGGATATTTTCAAAATCAAGGCTAATCACTTATTTTAGTGAACAATAACAGAAACACTTATGTCAAACTAATGCAAGTTTCTGTGTAGAAGTGGTAACGACTTGGATACAATATTTTAATTTCGTGCTTTACAAATCACTAACTTCTAAAGCTTCTATTTTTTATTTTTTAATCTTTAAGGTAGTTGCACCAAGTATGTTCCACAGAACAAGGCAAAATCTCTGGAAGTAGGGCTGAAGACATCTTCATTTTAGCAAGCTTTAAGGTAATTCTTAAGCACATTGAAGTTGGAGAACCACTGCTCTAAATTACCATTTTATATATAAAATCACTGACATAATTTTTAAAATAATATTGGAAGCCCAACAAACTTTTATGAACTATGCATACCATTCATAGGAAGTAAAAGCTATTAACTCACTGAATCAAAATGTGTTCCTGAACTTCACACTGTCACAAACATGAAAGGATATATAACTCCTGGCTATGCTTAAAATGATGGTGATGATAAATTCCATAACAACTACACACATGATCACTATTTTTGAGGTCATACATTTGGAGAATTTAAGGAAGATTATGAAATTTGAAATTCTAGAATATTTAGGGGAAAGAAACATCCTGGAACTCTGGGCCAGCACCCTCTCAACCTTTCCCTTCAATGATCTTTATATGACTAAGATCAGACTTTCAGTACTGATTTGTAAAAATCACACACATTTGCACAATCCCCTTACTAGAAGTGCCAATCCAGAAGAAAAAATATATATATAACAAAATTCACACTTGTAAAGAAATTTTTATTTCTTAGGCTATCTTGACAAAATATATTAAAGATTACTGTGAAATATTTTCATATATCTACATGCAATTTTTAAAAAGAACTTTAAAAAACTGACTCAAGTAACTAATAACAAACTGAAATGAAAAGAAATTTTCAGCAGCAGACTTTACATCCAACTTCTTTCAGTGGAATCTTCCAAAAGATGCAATCAATAGTGTACATACATGCAGAAATAACACAAAGTACATTTCAAAGGAAAAAGCAAAAAAATTAGGAATCTTTTTCCACGTGAGAGTGCATGACGTTCATACTTCTATGGTGTACATACATATATAAACGATAAGCTGAAACAAGCAATGTGATAGCTTTAAGGTAACCGATGAATGTAAAATATACAATTTCCCCTCTTTTTATTTAGTCATATTTTATTTATTTATAAGGATTGCCAAATGATAATATTTTCATGGCTATGTTATTAAGATACTAGGCACCTAAGAATGTAAATCTCGAATATTTAAAAATCTGTCAACCAATTCAAATAATAGAATCAGCGAAACAAGGGCTATTGAATTTTCAGGACCAAAACTGTACCCAATAAATTCATCAGCTGGCCAAGACATACAAAGGCTCAAAGGGTACACAACACCTATGCACATCCTAAAACACTACTAAAAGAAATATTGAAGCCAGTTTACAAGTAAGTCACAATAACCCAAGAGGAAGAACACTACGGAAAGTGGACTAGTAGTAGGCACTGAAACTATTCAAAGAAAAATATTCAGATTCTCTTTCTGAGCACATGGATGATTACACTTCCTCCCATCCTCCAATCCAGATGTCAAATGCTCCCATCATGGATGCCTTCTGGAACTCCTTCTAAGATCAGAAATCTCTCGATAATCTCAGCCTCATTGCTGAATGTTTCCTTGACTTCAATGAAACTTAGCTGTCCTCTAAGAATATCAATTCATTTCAGTGGACCTTTGGTTTTTTGTTTTTTTTTTTTAACTCTAATCACATGTGCCTCAAAGCTAAGAAGTACGACAAATGCTACCCACTCCCACACCCAAACTATTTCTGTTCCTTCCTCCTCCAACTCCCCCTGAGAAGGACTACTCTCTTCTCTTCTTCATTGGAGTCATCCTCTATCCTCCCAGTCACTGAAGACCCTCTTCCTAGTTCAATGTCCTCTTTCCACTCTACTACTGTCATCATTCCCAGTGACATCAACATTCACTTGATCTTACTACTGTCATCATTCCCAGTGACATCAACATTCACTTGATCTTGGCCTTCTCACCTCTAACAATCTTTTCCTTTACCTCACCTGACTCACCCATTCCCACTATATGTGCCACTTCCAAACTCATAATCTCCAGCATCTCAATCCCTGATGACTGTCTCCTGCCTTTATTTCACCCAATTTTATCTTACCAAGGTCTTCAATCATTAATTTCACCCTTTCTCACATCTGCATCACAACAAAATTTCTCAAAGTGTTGTCCATACTCACTTTCTCCACATCTTTACCTCACTCACATTCACTCTTCCATTGTTCAGGAGTTTTTTAAATAAAAATTTAAAGTAAAGCATTCAAAAGATAATATATTAATATAAACTTTTTAAAGAAAAGCACTTTTTAAAATAAACATCCCAGTACCCCTCACCCAGCTTAAGAATTAAAACACCACCAACATATTTGAAGTTCCCCATGTGCCTCTCTCCTAAATTTTGTGTCATTCCCTTTGAAGTTCTAACAATATTCATGTATTCATATATGACACATTTAACTTTGACTATTTTTGAAATTTATGTAAATGGAATCAAATAGTAAATATTCTTGCATGACTCGCTTGTTTTGATCAATATTACGTTTTGAGGTTTCATCATGTTGACGCATGTGGCTGTAGCCCACCAATTTTTGTTGCAGGATAGTATTCAATTTTATGTATATTCCACAATTTATTTATCCATTCTCCTGTTGATGGATATTTGGGTTGTTTCTAGTTTTTTGCTTCTATGAACAATACCACTAAAGAACATTCTTAAGCGTGTCTCCATGCACACATGTGCAAGACTATCATGATGATATATAACTGGAAGTAGAAGCAAGAGTCATGGAGTATTCATGGATTTAGTGCCAAATAGCTTTCTTAAGTGGTTGTACCAATTTACACTTTCACTGAGTCACTCTTCAGCCTTCTACAGTCTGGCTTCTGACCATAATAATCCACTGAAATGGCTCTTGTCAAACTCCCCAGTGATCTACATATTGTCAAATCCAATGACCACCTTTCTGATCCCATCTTGCTCAATTTTTTAGAAGCATTCAATGGAAATAACTACTCTTCTTCTTGAAACATGTCCTTTCCTTAGCTCCCATGACCTTTTATTGTCCTAGTTTTCTTCCTATCTCACTAGCCACTCCTTCTCAGTCTCTTCTGCTGGCTCTTGCTGCCACCTCTAAAAGTTAAAGTTTTCCAAATCTCAGTCCTGAGCCCCTTTTCTTTTCTCTATACATGCACTCATCCTGGGGGATTTCATCCAGTCCCATGGTTTAAATACAAGAAGTGTTAATGGCTCCCAAACTGGATATCTCTGGCCCACATGTCACCTGAGATCTAGCCTTCATCAGCAAAGCTGTTCTACTTCCAATATATCTCAAATCCATCTACTTCTCTCCATTTCCATTGCCTCCACCTGGTCCAGGTCACCATAAACCACTCACCTGAACTAAATGGTCCCCATTTTCATTTTTTATCTTCCTCATCTCCCACAGTATATTCTCAGCAACAAGAGTAATCTTTTTAAAAATGAACGTTCACTCCCCCGTTGAAAAACAGAAATTATCTTCCAATATCTATCATCCATTTCTCCTGGTTAGTAATAACCCACACCTATACACAAGTTTTAACAGGGTACATGGCCAAACAGCTAGGGACTATACTTCCAAACCTCCCATGCTATTAAGAGTGGCCATGTGACTAAGTGATGACTAATGAAATGTAAGTGGGAGCTACACTTAAAAAAGGAGTTGCTAGCCTTCACTCCCTCTTTCAAAAGTTAGAGACAAGGACATGTAGATGGTAAGGTGGCTTGGACCATACAGACAGGAGTAACACCTTACCAGATAGTTAAAGACCGAGAGAGGGAACCAATCTTGTAGAACACAGTCAGCTACCAACTCTGGACTGAGTTATTACATGAGAGAAAAACTTGGGGATCTTTTTGTTACAGCAATTGAACCTATAGTTTCCCATTGTACTTGGAATGAAGTCTGAGCTCCTTACCATAGCATGTAAGGTCCTACACAATTACACCCCAGTCATCTCCCTCCCAATAACTTTGCTCCAACCCAACTATAACCTTGCCCTAGATGCTCTTCCTCTAGATCTTCATACGGCTGGACCTTTCTATTATCAATAACTTAACTCAAATGTCATCTCCTCAGAAAAACTTCCCTCACTATCCTACCTAAAGTGGTCCCCTCTTTTCACTCAGCATCTTAACTAACCCATTTTAGCTTCTTCATAGCACTTACACGGTCTGAAATTGTTTGTTGATCTGTTTGTCTGTTCTAGGTAAAATGTAAATGCTTTGGAAGCAGAACCTTTGTCAGTTTGTTCATGACTATATCTTAAATACCCGGCACAATACCTGACAGAAGGTACAATAAGTAATGCTGAATAAAAGATAAAAAACTCTTTACTTCATCAGTGCATTCACTACCCTCAACCTGTACTGCTCTTCACCCAAGCTCTATGTCCCTTCTTGATCTTTAAGTCTCAGCTTAAATGTCACTGCTTCAAAAAAGCCTTCCCTGACCAACCTATCTAACTTAGTATCAATCTCAGCTGCAGTAAGTCATTCTCTACCACTTCACCCTGTTTATTCCCTTCATACTACCCTTCCAAATATAAAAGTATCTTCTTATTTACCTATTTATTGACCACCTGCCCCAAAGAATGTGAAGCTTGATGAGAACAGGGGCCCCATCTACCTTTTTCATTTATAGTCTTATTTGCCTAGAACAGTGTCTGGTGCTTAGTAGGTGCTCAATAAATCTGAGTTAATAAACTGATGACTGTAAATATGGTTATAAAACAGTGTAAGTCTCATGATTAACTCTTGAGATTAAATAAAATGCAAAAATAATTTAAAAATAAAATTTAATCTGAATCATAAACTATATCAATAAATGACAAGAGTGAGAGGAAGAAGGATGAGGGAAGTGAAATTGTTTCATTTCAAATTGGGGTAATTGAAAGAAATTAATTGATCCTTGATACTGATATTTAGAAAAATATAAATTCAAATATTCAGAAAAATTTAAGGATTATTTTCAGCACAATTAAAAATAGTTTTATCTCCCACACAAAGAAAACAGTCTGCATAACAATAGAAATAAAGTATAAAAATTAAATTAAAAAACATTTATGATCATGAATGAAAATGAATAAAAATTCCTTTGTAAAAGTCAAAGACTCTCAAAATGGGTCAAAATTCTATAAAGGGAAAATTATCAACGAAAAAAGAGTGCAAAGATATAACTGGCAAACGAAAACAAAAACAAAGTCAGAATAAAATTCAAGAAAAAAAAATGTTTTGTTTGGCTTTGCTTTTAAAGTACTCTGCAATATAGAGCAGGACAGAGAAGAGTTGGGATTGGATGTGAGAACATACAAGTACATGACTGGCAGAGGATATTATTTATTGACATCTTCAGTAAGTGGTAAAACTGTGATTAAGTTGTATTGAATTTCTACTATTATTTTAATATTAATAGTATCCTTGGACTAAAGCAACATTGTTTCCTGTAATTTGAACTTTATCAAATTATAGCACATGTGCAAAAAAGTTCACAAATCATAAATTAAACTCATTTAATTATTCCAAAGTCAGTATACCCACGTAACCACCACTAATATCAACAGAACATTACTAATACCTAGATGTCTCCTGAACTCCACTTCCCCATCACTATCCCTTCCTCCTCCACAAAAGTACCCACTATACTGAAATCTAATCCCTAGGTTAGTTTTGCTGGCTTTTGAATTTTATATACAAGAAATCATATACAATGTGTATTCTTTTATGCCTGGTTTCTTTCAGTGAACAGTATTATTTGTGTAATTTTTTTTTTTTGTAGCATGGAGCTGTAATTTCTGCATTTTCATTGTTCTACCCATTGCTGTATAACACTGGATTGAATATACTATAATTTATTTATCCATTTTACCGCTGATGGACATTTTTGTTTCCAGGTTTTGGCTAACATACATAATGCTGCTTTGAACACTACTGTATTTGTCTTTTAGTGGATATCTGCCACGAATTCCTATCAAAATTGCTGGGATATATAGGTATCTATATACCTATATATATCTGTGTACACAGAGCTTTAGTAGATGCTGCCAGAATTTTCAAAAGTGATCTTCCCAGTTTAGATGCCCAGCAGCAGTGAAAGACAGTTTCGTCGCTATCCACATTATGCTGACACTTGGTATTGTCAATCTTTTTAATTTTAACTATTCTAATGAGTGTTGTAATGGTATCTCATTATAGTTTTAATTAGCATTTCTCAGTGAACAATTAGTGGAGGAATTTTTCACATATTTATTAGTCATTTGAGTATCCTCTTTTGTGAAGTGCCTGTTCAAGTCTCCTTCCCATTTTTCTATTGGGTTGTTGGTCTTTTTCATATTGATTTACAGAGGCGCTCTACATAATATGGATACAAGCCCTTTGTCAGGAGTATGTACTGCAAGTATCTTCTCTCATTCTTTGATTTGCTTTTTCTCTCTTTTATTGATATCTTTGAGGACAGAAGTTCTTAACTTGTCAATGGTCCAGCTTATTAATCCTTTCCTTTATGTTACTAAGTTTTGTGTCCTGTTTACGAAATATTTTCTCACTCTAAGATAATGAAGATATTCTCTTATATTGTCCTTTAGGGGCTTCATTATCTTACTTTTCACATTTCACATTCAATCAAATGCTCATGGTGTGAAGTAGAGATCAAGTTTCATTTTTTTTTCCCATTTGGGTATCCAAATGACCAATAACATTTATTGAAAAGATTAATCATTTTTAATTGATGAAAAGTAAAATCCATTATAAAGATATCAATTACAAACTTTTAAGCATCAAATAACATAGCACCGAAACATGTTAGAAATAATAATAAAAATGACAAACACAACAGTAATGCAAAACTTTATATACTTAATTCTTATAAGTATATAACAAAGTATTCAAAATATAGAGGGGCTCTGAATATATGTAATAAAGCCAATAAATAAATAAATAAAACTGTATACCCTACAGAAGACTCACCTTCTTTCTCAGTGCCCGGGGAACACTTTAAATATTGATCTTATATGTATCACAAGAAAAAAAAATCTCAAAAAGTAGAAATTGCACATGCCTTATTCTCTGATCACAATATAATGCTAGAAATTAACAACTGTATTTTAAACACATACACACATTACATAATTTAAAAATATCCTCCTAAATAAGTCAAGGAGGAAATCACAGCTGCATTTATTGAACACTTAGAAAATAACAAAAACAGTATATATCAAACCATATGCGACTTGGTCAAAGCTATAATCAGAAGCAAATTTAGAGTAATAAAAGCTTTCATCAAAAAAAAAAAAGGAATAAAATAAATGGGAGCATTAATCTTAGAAAGAAAAACCTAGAAGATGCAACATACGTAAAATTATATATGGTTTTTAACTAGAGACTAGAAAAACAGAAGAATTCAAAATTATCACACTCCTTCAAAAATACTAATAAAATACACATACCTCCAATTAATTATTTAAAAAGAGAAAAAAAAACACAAGACATAAAATTGGTAACAATAAAAGGACTTTACTTAGATATGGAAGAGATGACATATTACAAGGAAATTCTATATACAACAGTTTTGCTAATAAATTTTTTAAACTCTATGAAAGTGACAATTTTTAAGGAAAATACAAATTATCATATTATCAAAAACCTGAAAAGACTAATAATTATATAAGAAATTGAAAATTTTTTCAAATAAATACGACTACAAAAGGCTATGGGTAAAATCTAATTATATCATGTATTATCCATTTGTAATCTGCATAATACCAGAGAAACTTCTGTAACACATGCCAGGATTCCTACTAAGAAGTAGTATCCATTTACTCAATCATTAATTCACTTAGTCATTCAACAAATATTTATCCAATGAGGATTCTGTATGTACCAGACTCTGTGCTAAATACTAGAGATACAAACACGCAAAAGCCAAACCTGGCCTCTAGAAGTTACAGAACATGGACAAGTAAATAGGCAATTACAATATAGTGGGATGCTTTACAACATGAGAAGTCAGAGGGGGAAAAAAAAAGGGTACTGACCCTTAGCCTAGTCAATGCGGACAGGGAGAAGAGGGTGGAAGAGAGAGCTGGCACATGTTAAAGGCCTATGCTTTGCTGTGTCAGGTGTTACAAAAAGACATTCTCATTCACTCCTCAGAAGAATTCTGGACAGGTAACTTGCCTTACACACAGGCTGATAAATGGAGGTGTAACGATTCACACCCCAATTTTTTGGCTCCAAAGCTCCTGATCTTTTCCTAATGCCATGAAAGGAGAATAAGAAGTCTAACTGCATATAATATACATACACACAGACACACACAAACACAACTCAACTATGGAGCAATAAGAGGACACCAAACAACACACGCTGAGGCAAAGGAGCAGTGGAGTCAAAAAAGAGATGGGACAGACTTTTCAACTTAATTAATGCATCATGGGAAGCTATCACTAGAGGGCGGCATTGCAAAGACTATAAATAACTTTTAAATCAATAGAAAAAAAGACTAGGGTAAAACTACAAAGCACTTCAATGTTTAAGCCCACTTTTAATTACTAAAAAGGAAATGTTTTCCTGTGGTTGAGCAATTTTTAGAAAGTTTAAGACAAGAAAATAGATGCACAGATTTTTCTTTTTTAACCTGAAACGTATAGAAAATATTTTCTCGGAGTTTCACAAAACAAAGATTACTGTAACCATTAGCGAAGATGAATAAGCCTATAAACACAAAACCTTATTTTCTAAAATAGCTTTTTTACGGCAGCTTTTCAGTTTAAAAATAATCACATCTACCTTTAGAAGCCTTATAACTTTTGTCAGCATATTTATATTAATAAAACTAATTTATCCCACATAGAACTATTTTCAGATTAGAAGCCTATAATTAGATCATTGGGTCAGGAACTTAAGCTTTAAGAAAGTGTCTTTAGGGGCCTGCCTGGTGACGTAGTGGTTAAGTTCGCAGGCTTCGCTTTTGGCGGCCTAGGGTTCGCAGCCCGGATCCTGGGCACAGACCTACGCACCGCTCGTCAAGCCACGCTGTGGCAGGCGTCCCACATATAGTAGAGGAAGATGGGCACAGATGTTAGCCCAGGGCCAATCTTCCTCAGCAAAAAAGAGGAGGCTTGGCAACAGGTGTTAGCTCAGGGCTACTCTTCCTCACACAAAAAAAGTGCCTTTAACAAATAGCAAAAGCAGAGAAAGAATTCTTCTGAAAGAAAATCACTGTCTGCATGTTCTCACCTCTCAATCACTTCATAATCCAGAGTTTTCTGGGTTCTGGCCCCACTGAAATTGCTCTGGATAAATTTGCCAGTGGCTGCTCTATACCAAATCTGAAAGACTCTTTGCATTCTTTGTTTCTACACATCTCTGTGGCAACAGATACAACTGAACAATCTTCTTTACTGAAACACTGATTCCTTGCCTCTAGCACAGTCAAACCACCAGACTCTCTTTTATCATGAACAGTACCCTGTTGGTCCTCTCACTGGCCATGATTAAAGTTTAAACTTCTTGGGGTTACATCCTCAGCCATCTTCTCTTCTCTCACCATAATTTATTTCCTTAGAGAACCTTCTCTCCACTACATAGAGGGCTTTCCAAATCTCATTCTCCAGCCCAGTTCTGACAACTGTACACTAGCTATCTCTACTTGGATATTCCACAAGCATCTCAAATCCAACATGTCCAAACCTAACTCTTCACTTTTCATCAATTGTTTGAGTCCTACTATATCCCCTTGCCAGTAGTGGGTAATACAACCATCCAGTCTCTCAAGACAGTAATTCTACTTCCCAAATCATTTTTTTATTTCTGTAGCCACTGCAACTGCCTTGGTTTTGATCAGAAATTTCACTTTTAAAGGTGGTTTATTTGGTACCACAGTGGTACTTGAAATTTTGAATGTTGATTCCCTGGTGGGGGAGAAGAAATACATGCAGCATTTCCTTTCACCACAGAACCTGCCCCTCTCTAGGCCTCACACCACTGCCTCATCCCACATTCACCTTATCCGCCTGACCCCTTAAGGAATTTGAGTTTTGAACTTAATTATTTGGACTTAGACATCTACTGTCTACCTGGAATTCAAGTCCCACAATTTCCTTCTAATTCATCCTTCACTAGAACGTTCCCTCTCAACTGCAAAAGGCAAAACTAATCACTTCAAGTATCCCTCCCCTCGTTATCTACAGGTTAAGGGGCTACACATCTTATAGACTTCTTATAATCAAACCCCTGCTTATCTCTGCAGCCTCCTCTTCTACCATGCAGCCTTCTATTTTGAGCTGTTGTATAGCAAATGATCTACCACTTGCACTCAGAGGGTAACTTCCCATTCTGAGTGTCTGGGATGTCCATGTCTCCTCTTACTCTCCTATCCACCTGCTCGTGAAATTCCTCTTCACCCTTCTACATCTTGCTGAATTGTCACCTACTCTAAAAGTTTCCACAATTTTCTCCAGGAACTCCCATGTTGGTTTCTTTCATTATTGTGTGGATCACACTAGATTGCAATTTTTCATTTGCAATCCATCCCCCCCAACTCAACAGTGAGATCCTTTAAGGGAGAGATCCTATATCACCCCTTCTAGTACGCTAAGCATTAGCAGGGAACTTGGCAAACAGCAGGCTCTCAATAAATGTTGAAATGAGCTGACCTAATGAGTTCCCAGTGTCTATATGTCCTTGCCAGACACAACAACTTCGTCATTTGGGACTAGCAGACATCTTTTTCTTATTGCCCCCAGGCACAAGGAGATCAACCTGCTTTTCCTCCCTAACTCAGTAAACATTAGTTGCCAGTTAACCAATTTCCAAACCTAGGAACATACTAAATTACCTCCCCTCAACAACTCCTCTCCATAGCCAGTTAATAACTAAGAGCTTTTTATTCTACTTTCCACATATCTCTTGCCTCCAGCTCCTCCTCCTCCTTTCCAGTATCACACAATTCTTTTTCCTCGCCAAGCGAAATGGTCACCATGTCTCCTCTTCTACCCCTATGTAAGCAAGATTTTCTTAAAATTAAAGTTTGATCATATCACTCCTTCAAACTCCACAGAATAAAGACAAAACTCTTCAGAATAGTCTATAATCTTGCTGTTCAGTGGGTGGTTAGGGAACCAGCAGCATCAGCATCACTTGGGAGCATCACTTCTCCTATTGAATATAGGGTCCTACCCCTGACTTACTGAATCAGAATCTGTATTTTAACAGGCAATTCATATAGATACTAGTTTGCATATCATGAAAAGGCACTGATCTATGAGACTGTTCATTAGGTGGTCCCTGACTCCCTCTGTCATTGCCTCACCTGCCAATCTCCCATAGACAGAGAGCTCTCCACCCTTAGAAATGGCTAATAGAACTCGAGAACTCAGTGGGTCTTTAAGTCTTACATCTCTTTTTTCCTACTTCCTGATGCTCCTCCACCCACTCCCAAATTGATTCTCTTCTTTTAGGTCTTAGTTTTATCACCTCTGCTACAAAGTCTTCCCAACCATATCCCCTTTTCCTTTGTCCCTATAGTACCGTAAAGGACTACATTTTGTTTTGTAATTTAAAGAATCTTAGACATTAGAATTTTTCTCATTCAATTTTGTATTCCAAGTACCTGAAGCAAAGCTAGGAGGGCTTAAAAAATGTTAGTTGAATTAAACTGTAAATGAGAGTCAATAGTTCTGATGGAATAGATTGATGTTTTCTATTCTGAGCAGGTCAGTTTCTGCAATAGAGAGAATAAACACATATTTTTTCCCTTTACTATAATAATAAAAATAAACAGAAGTAAACAAATGAAAGCTAAACTTAGAGATCCTATTTCATGAAATAATCTTGGTGGTGACTCTGGCAACTTTATTTGAAGAAAGACTAGTAATTCGACTAAAAAGCACTAACAAATGGAAGAGTCACCTTGAGCTATTTCTGGAAAAATGAAAATTCATCATACAAAGGAATCATTTGACAAGATAAGATTATTTGTACAAGTTTCAAAGCAGAAGGAAATTGTTACCTTGGATATTAATTCTGAATGCCTGATTATGTATGTGATTGTGGGGATGGGAGTGGGAGGAGGTGGTTAGAATCTTTGCCACTATAAGCAGTTAACTTTCACAAAGTAGGATCTGCACAATGACTAAGTAGTAAGTTAGAAACCGAAGTTATCTCTACAGGTGAGAAAACAGTAGGAGTACTATTAAAAGATTATTTCATTCTTATTATTATTTCTGTTAAAGAAAAACATATGTCTTTTACACAAGCCAAGAGAAGCTTCTTATTTCTTTTCAGTGATTCACTTTTTCTTTTTTGGATCTCCTCAGCTGACCAATGCCTCATAAAACCAAATCATTTCACAGATAGGAAGTACCCATAAGCCACCTTTGCATTGGCTAAGAGAAGAGAACCAAAATGGAACTTTATTGAGGAAAGAGACACAGAAAAAAAGAAAAAACAAAAAACATTCACATAAATGGTGAAAAAAGAAAAGAGATTGTCAGGCTCAGAAGATGTGCAGTGTAGAATTTCCTTCCTCTTCTTCTCAACTATAGTGGAAATGGAACATGAAAACTGATGACATCTCTACTAAAACAACTACGTCCCATACCCACTGCTGTTATCCATATTTACATTACAATTCTGATTTCCAATTGATAAATGATTTCAACATCGATTGAGCACTTACTAATTGCCAAACATCGTAAAAAGCCAATTAAAAAAAAACAGTGCTTAAAAGTTCTTTATGAACCCAAAGTAGAGAATAATTTTCCAACATATATCTTATATTTTTCCAATATCTCAGTACCTACCAGAATTAATTCTTTCTGCCAATATTTAATGAGGACTTACAAAATACCAGGTGTAATACAAAGCACAAGGAATATTATGAAAAATAAGGCAGCTCATCTACCCTAGATAAGCTTTCAATGTAGTGGGGGAGACAGAAAACTAAAAACCCAATTACAATAAAGTATAAGAAGTGCTTTTGATAATCCTTCATACAAAGGAAGGACAGTGGAGAGCCATGAGACTAGAGAAGTAATTACAACAGCAGCTAACACTACATGCCAGGCAAAGTACTACGCACTTTCACATATGTAAATCCTCACAATGATCCTACAAGAGAGGTGATTATGATCAGCCTCCTTTTACAAGCTGAGGAATCTTAAGTTTAAACTTACTGGAGGTCACATAGTGGTAAGGGTAGAGCAGGGATCTGAACCAAGGTTATGTGCTTCCAAAGATCTTGCAAGGTCATAAAGAGGCCATTTGTATCAGTTTAGTCCTTATCAAAGAAGGACTTTTAAAGTGTAGAAGGCGAGCCAGCCCTAATGGCCTAGTGGTTAAAGTTCGGCACGCTCTGCTTCGGCGGCCTGGGTTTGGTTCCTGGGCACAGAACCAGACCACTCATCTGTCAGTAGCCACGCTGTGGTGGTGGCTCACATAGAAAAACTAGAAGGACTTACAACTAGAATACACAACTATGTACTGAGGCTTTGGGGAGGCAAAAAAAAAAAAAGAGAGAAGAAGATTGACAATAGATGTTAGCTCAGGGCAAATCTTGCCCAGCAAAAAAAAAAAAAAAAACAAAAATAAAAACAAAAAAAAAGAAAATGAAATACTTAAAAAAAAAAAGAAAAGAAACACTTGATTAAAAAAAAAAGAGAAAAGAAAAGAAAAAAATAAAGGGTAGAAGGCCAAAAGAGTGATTTGATCAGACTTGCCTTTAAAAAGACTGCTTTGAGAACGGTGTCGATGGGATGCAGCAAGACTTTGAAGGCAGGTAGATGAGTTATGAAACTGCCATTATAATACAAATAAAAAAAGTTTAGAGCCTGATCTCAGGTACTGGCACAGGTAATAAAATAGAAGTATAAAAAAAAGATATTTTAAAGACGAAACTTCAAAAATTTAGAAACTGTTAGAAGTATGTGTTACTGGAGAGTAGTAAATGATAACTTGAAACAACCAGACAGGTGGAAAGATCATTCCTCCAAATAAGGGTAAAGGATGAATAGGCTTGAAAAAAAGATAATGAGTTTAGTTTTGGCCAAGTTGAGTTAGAAACCAAACTGTAATAAACTTTAAAACCTTATGGTCATACACTGAGGTCTCAATTATGAGATAATGTTGGGTATTTTCAAAGCCACTTAGGAAAAACTTAACTATTCGTGAAAGTCTATTGATTGATTCAATCTGAAATTTGTCATATTTTTTCCTAAATTGCTATACATCTTACATATTTCCACATCTCATTGTATAATACTGCTAGTCAATCATCTAGTAAAATCACCTCAATTTTCTCTCTCAGTAAAACAGAAATATTGCTATTCATAAAACTGTACCATTCCAACTGCACCTAGCATAAGTCAATGATTTGCAAAGTGTTTTCAGACCTTAAGAACATAATTATAGGCCCTATCTTTTTTAACCAGTGAATAAGACAATAACAATTTATGTTTGTATAATTTCGATAGTTTTCAAAGTGTTTCCATCCAATGTCACTTTCAATCTTTATAATAATCCTGTGAGTTATAATAAAAGCCAAATAACAGATAAGTCTTTTGAAAAATATAGATGGCAAATACAGAACTAGAACTCATAAATCAGTTTACGGTTCAAGCTGTGCACAAACATACTACAGACTTGATTATAATATAATATTGTATGAAACTGTTTGAAATTTAGAAAATATGCAATCCTTTGGCAACCTAGATGAAAGGAGAAAAAGACGGTTATATAATTTACTTAAGTTTATAACCAAGTAATAAAATAGCCAAAGGGATTTATAATTATTCAAGCTGAGTGAAAGAGAGTTGATAGAGATAAAAATGAAAAGCAAATAGAGATAGAGCCTGTGAAAACTGTCCTCAGTGACTTGACATAATGGGAAGTTTAATAGTAAAAATTCATCTCTCTCCCACAGACACATTTTTTCCTCAAGTAAACTGCAGTTAATTTTGTGTGTGTGTGTGTGTGAGGATGATCAGCCCTGTGCTAACATCTGCCAATCCTCCTCTTTTTTTGCTGAGGAAGACTGGCCCTGAGCTAACATCTGTGCCCATCTTCCTCCACTTTATATGGGACGCCGCCACAGCATGGCTTGCCAAGCGGTGCATCGGTGCGCGCCCGGGTTACCAACAGGCAAACCCCAGGCCACCGCAGCAGAGCACGCGCACTTAACCGCTTGTGCCACCGGGCCGGCCCCACTGCAGTTAATTTTTAAAAAGTCATACACACAATTCCATTGGCACAATACAAAATTTGAGGCTTCTGTCTCCATCCATATTATAATAGCTGATTATTTCCTGACACTTCCGTAACTATTAATTGTGACTGCTGTATTTTAAATTGTTATATTTTAAAACTTATACCCTATGAATTCATGATATTAACTGTGCAAGCCTAAGACAACCATAGGTATTTGCTGCTGTAATAATTTACCTTATATAGCAGTAATCAAGTCTTAAAGAAAATTAATTTAATAGTCAAATGGATCAAAGTAATGCCTAATTTCACATCCACATGTATCTCTATATTAACTGTCCCCCTCCAAAAAGGTAAAGCTATTCATTTTTGTTAGCAGATGAAATATTACATTTTAAAATCAATTCTCTATTATGCAAGGATTCTTTACTATGTAATCCTATTTCCAGAAGATCCTTTAGTATTTGAGTCCAAACTCCCTACCTTCCAGCTAAGTAAACAAAGGCCCAGAAAATTTTTGATCAGAGCAAAGTTCACACAGGTAATGTCATAGGCAAAATTAATGCCTGGTTTTAGTTAGTGTGTTCACCAGCACACTATTCAAATGACTTTCATCTTTTTCCTCTCTAAAAGGAAAGACATTCATCTTTTCATCTCCTCTTTTGCCTGCTCCTTTCTAAGAAGGGGTAGAGAGAAGGGATGCAAGTAAATTCCATTAAATTTTGTGGAGTAATTCAGTGTCTCAAGTGCAGAAGCACTGAGGTTGAAGAGAGAAAGCAGGTTAAACTAAAACTAGTCACTATACTAAGAATTTTGACCAAATTTCAACTGTCCATACTAACCCTGAGTCTCATTATCTTCTATAGGTAAAACTGGCTTCTATCTCAATGTTCCCAGGGATCTTAATGTTGTATCCTCTTTAATTCATTTCATAGGAATAGCAAATTATGTATATCACTGACCACTATAAGTATTTTTATTTTTCTCTAATTATTAAATTATTGTATAATGTTATAAAATACAACAAAACTGCATTTAAGTGCTTTTTTTCATAATTCTTAAACTCTTCCTCAAAAATTATAAAAGTAACACTTTCACTGAAACCAATGTGATAATACAAAAATATGAAAAGGAAAAAAAGATCATCCCTATTCCTTCCTTATCCTCCATCTCATATATCAAGATAATTATACCTTTCTTTATTTTAAACAAATACAACATGATGTATAGAAACAAGTTTTAATAGGATACTTTATGAATTATAACTAGCTTTCCTCACTTATTAAAATATCACAGACATTCCTTAAAATAAACAGATAACTCATTTTTTAAGAATTCCATAAAATTCCATTGCAACCATTCTCCATCTTGATGTACGTTCAAGTTATTCCTAGCTTTTTGCCACTACAAACAATGTAGTGATAAACACATTTGTACAATTCACCATGTCAAACCGAAACGACGTCATAACCTTACATACACACACAATCATTCTGCATTAATAAGAGGGCACTCAGAAGAGAATCCAGTATACAAGAGACCTTCAATCAAAAAATCCTCTTTGGAGAAAGGCTGCGGAGAACACATTCTAGACTATTGAGATACTATGGTCAAAATAGATAACAACTTGTTCTTAAAGCCCTTAAAATAAGGAAAGACTGAAAAATGAGAAACAAGGTTCAAAATTCATATTATTGGCCTGGGGAACTGAAACAACCAATTATAGGCTCAAAAACCTAAAGTCCTCTTGTCTTTCAAAGAAAAGCTGCCTAATAGAGTATGATTACACAATTTAAAAAAAACAAGTAAAATTTAAATTTAAAAAACACACACAAGCCAAATCCATAAGATGCTTCCCATATAACACAGATAAACAATTTCCAAAAATTGAGATAAATTTGTCATTTAGGATCAGGGTTTATACCAAAACCGGACTCAATATTTAGTAGAAAATTAATATAAGATCAGTATCCTTGATATTACAACATATATACTATTTTAAAATTTTTATTTTGACATATGCAGTAAAATAAGGTCTGTTAAAATCTCAAGGAAAACAGAAAATCATATGATAATACACCATAAATAGCATAATTATATAAGTGTTAAAAATAAAATCTCAGTTTCATCAAGCCGTCCACAGATACCAAATTGGCAGAAAACTGACCATAATGTGATTAGGAATCATCATACTTCATCTTGAAAATCTAATATTTACTGACCAAAAAAACCCTACAATGGTTGGTTTTGAGCACTACAAAATTTTAAAACGCAAGAGGGGTACTTTGCAAAGCTCTAGTGATAAATAAACAGATCGTACTTTCTAGGTTTTGGCAGACACTATATATTTTCATTCCTCCTTGGAAGCACTGCTGAAACAGAAGCAAGAGTGCCATCATTCATAGAGGACAAAAGGGTGGTTATGAATGTGAGAAGAGTTTGTGAGAACTGTGCACAGCAGAGACAGTGTCCTGGAACTAAGCATCAACTGTATTTCCACATTAGTAGATGGCCATCATTTTTCCATCAAAACCCACAAAATTCTGTCATTTCTTAATTTTCTCCCTTCTCAGCTCTCCATGTTCACTCTATGAAGTTCTGTTGGTGTTACATATACAGCAAAAACACTTGTTTCTATCACCCTTTTGGTCTGTTTGCCTTCTCTCAACAGTATTTCTTTTTCCTTCTTCAAAACAGACTCTTCTCAAAGGAGACTTCAATGGGTCTTTCTTGATTCAAAATGGACTGGAAGACAAGATGGGATAAAAGAACTCCTTTCCTAGTGCCCAAGCTAGGAAAAAAAAAAAAAAAAAGAAGAGAAAATAATACAAAATTCTCTCTTAAGAACAACATTTCTTATTTTCATTGAAACAAAAAAGAAAATTCTACCAGCCTATGCTCTCATTTCACTTATTTTACCTTGGCCAATTTTATTGACATATCTTTGTTCATATCCACTTAATTGAGTTGTTATAGGTATATGTTCCAACCGCTCTAAGTTTTCAAAAACAACTTCCCCCCACATACTCATGCATACTTCTCATATTATCATTTAAAAAGCACAATAGAATTATAAATTATGAGGAATACAACTGAAGATACCAATTCTAAAACTTCAATAAGTATATATCTAGAAAATCTGTATGAAATTCCCCGACATATAGTTTGAAAAGAATTTTTTTTGCAATATTTTTAAGCTACTTTGTAACTAGAGCTACCTTGGAAGCCATTCACTGAGCTCTTGTCACTTAACTCTCTGCTATTCTGGAGAAAAGTCAAGAATTTAAGACTTAAGGAGCTCCAGTTAATTAACTACTTAATTTAAATGCATAGCAGCATTACACATCTTCAAGCCTGAGAAATAAATCAATGTCAGATGGTTAAATAACCAATTAATGTAACCAAAGAAGGGATCATCACTAATTACACATACGATTTCAAGCATATATTCAAAATGTTTAAAATTCAATACAGTTCACACATCTAAACATTTTCCATTGGTTTCTAAAAGCTGCTGCTTGCTAATACTATTATGTCCACATGCTATTTACCTAAATATTACTGGTGAATCTTATTACCATAGAAGTAAACCTGTGATTCAAGAACTCTGATACAACTTCCTTTATTGTGAAGATGACAGCAAAAGTTGTACAAGAGCAGAAAAAGAAAAGAGACAGAAAGACGCTGGTATTCTTTTCTAATTCTAATTTCTACCACCCCACTACTCCACCCCAACCCTCCCATCTCCCACCTCCCACTCCTTCCAGAGAAAGATTTTATCCAGTAAAAACACAGCAACCAAGTAAAATACATAAGAAGAATACCTGTGAGATTTCTCTTCCCATAACTTGTCCCAGGCAAGGATCTTCAGGCATTCTCTCCCATGTCATCCTCCACCACTTCTTCAACCATTAGAGATGCATCCTGAATGATGGTGGAGGGTTCAGAAGTTTATAGTAGATGTGGCATATTGAGATCAAGGATTATATCCATCTCCTCACAAAAAGGATGGGGCCTTTTAGGTGGTCCAGTATACTACTTCACACCTCTGTGATTATACTCACGTTACTGTTCTGATATTGAGCAATCCCTACTCTCAACCCAAAAAATCCCACCAGGATATACCTCAAAATCTTGAATATGTCATTCTTCTTATTTTTTCCTTTACAATTCATTATTTTATTTACTTCCTGACTCATTCTACAAAAAGATGCTGAATTGATACTACCCTTTATTAATAAAGTAATACCTAGAAATTACCCCCACTTTAAGGTATTCTCCACATACATATCATCTCTCATAAAATCCATATGCAATGAAGGAATTAGCCACCAAACCAGCCCGATACTCTGGGTAAAAAAGAAGGTTCAGAGAAGGGTGTGAAAATATACTCCTGTCAGAGTCCACGAATAGTAAGGGAAAGACGACTGCTAAGAAATAACAGAAAATATATGTTACAAAGAAAAATACAGACTTCAGACCATATGTAAATTAAAGCGGTTTAGGTAACGACTGCTACCCTCATGTTGCCCTCCTACCCTTCCTCCCCAATACAACTTTTAGTGATTTATTTTTTAAATAAAAATATGCTCCTTATGAACATTGTTTTAAGAAATAAGAAACGTATTCCTCTCCCATTCCTCCATCCTTTACTCAAAAGGAAGCCATTACTAATATTTCTTGTCCTTTCACCTTTCTTTTGCATATTTGAACATGCACGTGATTTCTGACCACAAATATCATACTATGCATACTGTTCTCACAACTTGCTTCTTTACTTGATATATCTTGACCATCTTTTCACATCAATATATACCAATTTCATTCATGTTTTATAATATTCATATAATACTCTCTGGCATCTAGGTATTGTGCTCTACTATTTCTTTGATCATTCTCTCACCTCTTCTTATATCCTCTGAAGATTGAAATGCTTGGTTCCATGCTCCATCCATGTCACTTGCACGTTTGCTCATATTTTCAATCTCCACCTTTTTATATTTAGGTTCTAGGATGTTTCCCCAATCTTACTTCTAAATCATTAATACAGCTTTCAGCCTTTCATTTTTTTTTTAATTTTTTGTTTATTGCAGTAACATTGGATTATAACATTGTATAAATTTCAGATGTACATCATTACACTTCTATTTCTGCATAGATTACATCATGTTCACCACCCAAATACTAATTACAACCCATCACCACACACATGCGCCAAATTAACCCTTTCGCCCTCCTCCCTCCCCCCTTCCCCTCTGGTAACCACCAATCCAATCTCTGTCTCCATGTGTTTGTTTATTGTTGTTATTATCTACTACTTAATGAAGGAAATCATACAGTATTTGACCTTCTCCCTCTGACTTATTTCACTTTGCATAATACTCTCAATGTCCATCCATGTTGTCACAAATGGCTGGATTTCATCATTTCTTATGGCTGAGTAGTATTCCGTTGTGTATTTACACCACATCTTCTTTATCCATTCGTCCCTTGACGGGCACTTAGGTCGCTTCCAAGGCTTGGCTATTGTGAATAACGCTGCAATGAACACAGGGGTGCATGTATCTTTACGCATTGGTGTTTTCAGGTTCTTTGGATAAATACCCAGTAGTGGAATAACTGGATCATATGACAGTTCTATCCTTGATTTTTTGAGGAATCTCCATACTGTTTTCCATAGTGGCTGCACCAGTTTGCACTCCCACCAGCAGTGTATGAGAGTTCCCTTCTCTCCACATCCTCTCCAACACATGTTGTTTCTTGTCTTGTTAATTATAGCAATTCTGAGGGGGGTGAGGTGATATCTCATTGCAGTTTTGATTTGCATTTCCCTGACAGTTAATGATTTTGAACATCTTTTCATAAGTCTGTTGGCCATCTGTATATCTTCTTTGGAGAAATGTCTGTTCAGGTCTTTTGCCCATTTTTTAAATGGGTTGGTAGTTTTTTTGTTGTTGAGATGCATGAGTTCTTTATATATTTTGGAGATTAAGCCCTTATCAGAAGTATGGTTTGCAAATATCTTCTCCCAATTGTTAGGTTGTCTTTTCGTTTTGTTGATGGTTTCCTTTGCTGTGCAGAAGCTTTTTAGTTTGATGTAGTCCCATTTGTTTATTTTTTCTATTGTTTCTCTTGCCCGGTCAGACACGGTGCTTGAAAATATGTTGCTAAGACCGATGTCAAAGAGCGTACTGCCTATGTTTTCCTCTAGAAGTTTCACAGTTTCAGGTCTTACATTCAAGTCTTTAATCCACTTGGAGTTAATTTTTGTGTATGGTGTAAAGTAAGGGTCTACTTTCATTTTTTTGCATGTGGCTGTCCAGTTTTCCCAACACCATTTGTTGAAGAGACTTTCTTTTCCCCATTGTGTGTTCTTGGCTCCTTTGTCAAAGATTAACTGTCCAGAGATGTGTGGGTTTATTTCTGGGCTTTCGATTCCATTCCATTGATCTGTGTGTCTGTTTTTGTGCCAGTACCATGCTGTTTTGGTTACTATAGCTTTGTAGTATTTTTTGAAATCAGGGAGTGTGATACCTCCAGCTTTGTTTTTTCTTCTCAGGGTTCCTTGAGTTATTTGGGGTCTTTTGTTGTTCCATATAAATTTTAGGATTCTTTGCTCTATTTGTGTGAAAAATGTTGTTGGAATTTTGATAGGGATTGCGTTGAATCTATAGATGGCTTTAGGAAGTATGGACATCTTAACTATGTTAATTCTTCCAATCCAAGAGCATGGAATATCTTTCCATTTCTTTGTGTCTCCTTCAATTTCCTTCAGAAATGTTTTATAGTTTTCGGTGTACAGATCTTTCACCTCTTTGGTTAAGTTTATTCCTAGGTATTTTATTCTTTTTGTTGCAATTGTAAATGGGATGGTATTCTTAATTTCTCTTTCTGCTACTTCGTTGTTAGTGTACAGAAATGCAACTGATTTTTGTATGTTGATTTTGTATCCTGCAACTTGACCATATTCGTTTATTACTTCTAAAAGTTTTCTGGTGGATTCTTTAGGGTTTTCTATATATAAAATCATGTCATCTGCAAATAGTGACAGTTTCACTTCTTCCTTTCCAATTTGGATCCCTTTGATTTCTTTTTCTTGCCTGATTGCTCTGGCTAGGACTTCCAGTACTATGTTAAATAGGAGTGGTGAGAGTGGGCATCCTTGTCTGGTTCCTGTTCTTAGAGGGATAGCTTTCAGTTTTTCACCATTGAGGATGATATTAGCTGTGGGTTTCTCATATATGGCCTTTATTATGTTGAGGTACTTTCCTTCTATACCCATTTTATTCAGAGTTTCTATCATAAATGGATGCTGTATCTTGTCAAATGCTTTCTCTGCATCTACTGAGAAGATCATGTGATTTTTATTCTTCATTTTATTAATGTGGTGTGTAACGCTGATTGATTTGCGAATGTTGAACCATCCCCGAATACCTGGAATAAATCCCACTTGATCATGGTGTATAATGTTTTTAACGTATTGTTGTATGAGATTTGCTAGTATTTTGTTGAGGATTTTTGCATCGATGTTCATCAGTGATATTGGCCTGTAATTTTCTTTTTTTGTGTTGTCCTTGTCTGGTTTTGGTATCAGGGTAATGTCGGCTTTGTAGAATGAGTTAGGGAGCTTCCCCGCCTCCTCAATTTTTTGGAAGAGTTTGAGAAGGATAGGTATTAAGTCTTCTTTGAATGTTTGGTAGAATTCACCAGGGAAGCCGTCTGGTCCTGAACTTTTATTTTGGGGGAGGTTTTTGATTAGTGTTTCGATCTCCTTACTGGTGATTGGTCTATTCAAATTCTCTACTTCTCCTTGGTCCAGTTTTGGAAGGTTGTATGATTCTAAGAATTTATCCATTTCTTTCAGGTTGTCGAATTGGTTGGCATATAGCTTTTCACAGTATTCTCTTATAATCTTTTGTATTTCTGATGTGTCTGTTGTCATTTCTCCTCTTTCATTTCTCATTTTACTTATTTGTGTCTTCTCTCTTTTTTTCTTGGTGAGTCTAGCTAAAGGTTTGTCAATTTTGTTGATCCTTTCAAAGAACCAGCTCTTGGTTTTATTAATTTTTTCTATTGTTTTTTTAGTCTCTATTTCATTTATTTCTGCTCTGATTTTATTGTTCCCATTCTTCTACTGATTTTCGGCTTTGTTTGTTCTTCTTTTTCCAGTTCCTTTAGGTGCGTTGTTAGATTGTTTATTTGAGATTTCTCTTTTTGTTGAGATAGGCCTGTATTGCTATGAACTTCCCTCTTAGAACCGCTTTTGCTGTATCCCATAAATTCTGGCATGTTGTATTTTCATTTTCATTTGTCTCCAGGTATTTTTTTATTTCTCCTTTGATTTCTTCATTGACCCAATCGTTGTTCAGTAGCATTTTGTTTAATCTCCACGTATTTGTGGCTTTTCTGATGTTCTTCCTATAGTTGATTTCTAGTTTCATACCATTGTGGTCAGAAAAGATGCTTGGTATTATTTCAATCTTCTTAAATTTATGGAGACTTGTTTTGTGGCCTCATATGTGATCAATCCTGGAGAATGTTCCATGTGCATTTGAACGGAACGTGTATTCTTCGGTTTTTGGATGGAATGCTCTGTATATATCTACTAGGTCCATCTGTTCTAGTGTGTCATTTAAGGCCAATGTTTCCTTATTGATCTTCTGTTTGGATGATCTATCCGTTGGTGTAAGTGGAGTGTTAAAGTCCCCTACTATTAGTGCGTTACTGTCTATATCTGTTTTTATGTCTGTTAATAATTGCTTTATATATTTAGGTGCACCTACATTGGGTGTGTAGATATTTACAAGTGTTCTATCCTCTTGTTGGATTGTTCCCTTGATCATTATGTAATGCCCTTTTTGTCTCTCTTTACAGTTTTTGTTTTAAAGTCTATTTTGTCTGATATGAGTACTGCTACCCCAGTTTTCTTTTCATTGCCATTTGCATGGAGTATCTTTTGCATCCCTTCACTTTCAGTTTGTGAGTGTCTTTAGGTCTGAAGTGTGTCTCTTGTATGCAGCATATATATGGGTCTGGTTCTTTTATGCAATCAGCCACCCTATGCCTTTTAATTGGAGCATTTAGTCCATTGACTTTTAAAGTAGCTATTGATAAGTATGTACTTACTGCCATTTTTAACTTTTTTTTCTCAGTGTTTTAGTAGTCCTTCTCTGTTTCTATAAAGAATTGATGGTCTCTTTAGTTTGACCTTGTCTGAAAGCTCTATTCTTTAACTCCCCTCCTCCCTCATTTTATGTTTTTGGTATCATATCTAAGCTCTTTTTTCTGCATTTGTATCCATTACCACCTTATCATGGAAACAGATAATTTTTCCTATTTATGGTCTTCTCTTTTCCCCTTAAATCAGTCCCTTTAACATTTCTTGCAGCACTGGTTTCTTGGTGACAAACTCCTTTAATTTTTGCTTATCTGGGAAATTTTTGATCTCTCCTTCCATTTTGAATGATAACCTTGCTGGGTAGAGTATTCTTGGCTGTAAGTTTTTTCCTTTTGGCACTTTAAATATATCGTGCCACTCTCTTCTAGCCTGTAAGGTTTCTGCTGAGAAGTCAGCTGATAGCCTTATGGGGTTTCCTTTGTATGTAACTTGTCTTTCTCTTGCGGCTTCTAGGTTTCTCTCTTTAATTCTGGACATTTTGATTATGATGTGTCTTGGTGTGGGCCTCTTTGAGTTTATGTTGTTTGGGGCTCTCTGTGCTTCCTGTACCTGGATGTCTGTTTCCTTCCTTAGGTTACAGAAGTTTTCATCTATTATTTCTTGAAATAGATTCTCTGCCCCTTTGTCTCGCTCTTCTCCTTCCGGGACACCTATAACATGGATGTTAGTGCACTTGATGTTGTCCCAGAGGTCCCTTAGACTGTCCTCACTCTTTTTAATTCTTTTCTCTTTTACCTGTTCAGCTTGGGTAATTTCTTCTAGCCTTTCGTCCAGCTCACAGATGCGTTCTTCTGTATCCTCTACTCTGCTTGTGAGTCCCTCTAGTGAATTTTTCATTTCCAGTATTGTATTCTTCATTTCTGATTGGTTCTTTTTTATATCTTCCATTTCTTTGTTGACATTCTCACTGACTTCATCCATTCTTCTCCCCAGATCAGTGAGCATCCTTAACACTCTTTGTTTGAACTCTCTTTTGGGTAGGTTGCTCATTTCTGTTTCACTTAGTTTCTTTTCTGGGGTTTTGTCCTGTTCCCTTACTTGGAATGTATTCCTTTGCCTCCTCATTTTGCCTCTTTCCCTGTGCTTGTGTCTACGTATTAGGTAGGTCAGCTACGTCTCCTGCTCTTGGATAGGTGACCTTATGTAAGTGATGCCATAGGAGGCCTGCAGTGTGCTTCCCTCAGTTCTCAATGTTCCAGGGGTGACCCCTATGTGGGCTACGTGTGTCCTTCTGTTGTGGCCTGTTTGCTCTCCCTGGAGGCGCCCAGGGAGGCCAAGTTATGCTCCTGGCCAGCTATTGTAATGCTCAGCTGCTTGTAGTTGTTGTGGGCCCTTCAGTCTCTTTATCAGGTGTGGGAAGCCCCAGCACAGTTGGCTGCAAGTTCTAATACCACATTTGTGTTGCAGTATTTCTTTTAAGTGAGTAGGCCCCCAGCATGGCAGGTTGTTAGGCTCAGGGCCTTACAACTGCTATAGGCCTTCAGCCTTTAGGTCTCCTGTCAGCTCTCTGAGGATTGCAGCTGGGTGGGGCTGGCCTCAGGCACAGGAGCACCCAATTGTTTCAGGCTTTGGAAGGTGGGGCAAACCCCCTATGTGGGTCTTTGAGAAGCACAAGTCTTCTGCAGCTGACAAGCCCCGCCACCCACAGGTTCACACACACAATCAACACAGTCCTGCCCCGTGTGCAAGCCCCGACCTCCTGAAGTGGACCCTGTCTCTCCATGGCGGGAGTCCTACACACTCCACCACCACCCCACACTCTCCACCCACTCCTTGTCCATGCCCTGCCCCCATGAAGTGGGCTCAGTTGCCAGGCTGCAGAGAATCCAGTCACCAATGTATGCAGGCCCACAAGTTGCCTGAGGGCTTGTTGTTGGGTGGGGCCAGTCTCTAGGGTGGGCTGCCTGCCCTGGCTGAGCTGGATTAAATCGGTGCTCTAGTGGGTGGGGCAGACCTGGGCTAGCAGGCCCCAGGGAGAACTCCAATGGCGTCTGTGTCAGCATGCCCACACCAGGCCACAACAATGGCCGCCGCCAATGTCCCAGTCCCTGGAGAGATCTCACCTCTCACCTAGATGCACTCAGGGCCTATCAGGTGAGTCTCTTTTCACCAAAGCACTGTGCACCTTTCCTTCTGGTGATTTTAAGTTGCTTTCTGAAATGGGTGAGTTTGCGCGTGGGCCCTTTAAGAGCCGGTTTTAGTTTCTTTGTGACCCAGCTTTTCTGGGGGTACTCCCCAATGTTTTAGTAGTAGGCAAAGTCAGATATTATGCCACTCGTCTCAATTGTGCTGGGTCCACAAAATTCCCACAGCGGGGGCGCTCCCCGGCTCACGGCCCTGCTCCTCCAGGGAGGGCTGCGTACCTTTGGGCTTCTCCCTGGTGGCTGTGAGGTGCTGCAGCTTGTGAAGGCGGCGTTTTTCCTCTCCAGAAGGGAGTTTCTGCCTCTCCCACCTCAATTAGGATTGTCATTTGTTGCAGGAGTTCCTCTTATCCAGTTTTCAGTCCTGTCTCAGGGGTAATTTTTCCACAAGTAGTTTTAAATTGGCTGTGTCCGCGGGAGGAGGTGAGTTCAGAGTCTGCTTACGCCGCCATCTTGACTTCTCTCTCCCAGCCTTTCCTTTAAATTTTATTTTAATAATAAGATTTTTTGTTTCTGAGAACTCTGCAGATTGTTTTTTTCAGAACAGCCTATTTATTTTTTCAGCTATTTTAAATCTGAGGATACAAATTATACTTCCATCTTCTTACATCATTCCCATTCGCCAGGAGTCCATTTTTCTCTTAGCTCATCTTCATTGTGTACTGTTGGTTTTCTGGTGATCCTTGGTATTCCCAATTTGTGAATGGTGTTCCAGAGCTATCTAACTGGCCTGGGTTTCTCCTGCATATAGGTCTGTCCCGCTCTGAAGGCATCTTTCCTTACTAAGAGAGCTGATTTCAGGCTGAATGTGACAGGGCAGAGCACATCAAGAGGCATCTTTTAATTTAGGGTGTGTGGTCATAAAGAAGGTTGTGGGCTGGAACCCCCAAGATTGCCAACATAAGGAAGACTACTTTTGGGGTGGAGTGTTTTAGTGTATTGCACACATTTGAAACCATTTTCCCTTTCCCACTGTGTTCTTGGTAGAGTTCTCAGCCTCTGCTCTGCTACTCTCTCCAACTGCAACACACATACCAGAAGCCTTTTCCAGAATCATCATCTGCAGAACAGAAGCCGTGACTCTATCCTAGAGACAAATACCCCTGCTAACAATCATTCTGTACGAATGAGGAAGGGATGAGCCCAGCTGGTACAAGTAGTTTTTAAATTAATTACTCTGATGCTTACCCCACAGACCTCTCCAATTCTTTGAAACTGTTAACAACACAAACGGAGTTTCTTGAGGTCCACTGAGAAAAAACTTCTCATTTTCAGTTGTGGTTTTCTCTGCTCTTGTTTTTCTGTCCTTCTCATTCCATCTGCTTTCTATCTTCAGGGAATTCCCCCAAATCTGCTGCACCAACGTCACCCTTTCTTGCTGACCAATGCTGTTACAGGCTTAATTTTTAAAAAATACATTTTTAGTCATTTTAAATAGATATGGAGAACTTTGGGAGAGCTGATCATTTTCCATCTGTTAACAAAAGTCTCCTCAAATTTTTAACATGTACTTCCATCTATATTTCTTCATAAATATCAAGAAGTAAAAAGTATCCACTTCTGCAATTCTATGAATAGAAATTCTCTGCATAGCATACTATGCATAGTATTCTTTTACTTTCCTCCCTTCACCCCACTCCCACCTGCTAGAGCACAGGTTTTATTATTAAATCATCTAGAATTTTATTTCCTAGTTATCATTTTTTTCACATCTTCCATTTTATTAGAAATATTTTCTCTAAAGTTATACTTCAAAGTACATCACTAACAATTTTTTACTTTTACCCACAAGTTTCACTAATTGATTTGGTTTGGTTTGTTGTTTGCTTCTGTTCATCAATATTTAATGTACGCATTTCTGTCATCCAGCATTCTCTTATTTCATTTTGCTTAAGTACTTCCAAATAATACATTCATTTTTTTAGGTCTATAAGTGTTATAGTTCAGAGTACTTTGGAAAGAACATATATTTTTGCGTTCATATTTAAAAAAATAGTTTTGCTGCATACAGAACTTTAGGGTCATACTACTTTTATCTCAGAATCCTATAGGAATTTTTCCACTGTTCCTTAGTATCCAGTGGTGCATAAGAAAAATCAGATGTCAATTTGATTCTTTTTTTCTGTTAGGGTAAGCCTATTTACTCTATCTGGAAACTTGATTTTCTTTTGATCTTTGGAATTCAGAACTTTTACCAGTATTTGATTATATCAGAAATTTGATTTCAGTATATCTTATTTGATGGCATTCTTCAGCTCAGGAAAATTTTATTCTACCATTTTATTATCTACTGCTTCTATAATATGCATTGTCTTTTTTACTCCTGGAATTTCTTTTTCACAGATACTGATCTCCTGAATCTATTTTATAGGTCTCAAACTTTTCTCTCATAATGTTCAACTCTTGTTCTCTACTTTCTGCGAGAAATCTCAGTTTGACTGTCAGGATCACTACCTCCCTTTTTGAAAAATTTATTGTGAAATATTTTAGACATAGAAGTGAATGTAAGACATTATTTAATAAACACCTATGTATCCACCACCCAGCTTAAGAAAAAAATGTTATCTAGATAACAGAAATACCTTTCTTTTAAGCTTCATATAAATATCCTTCTTTATATATTCTTCTGCATCTTGCTTTTTTATGCTCAGCATTATATTAGTAAGTGTATCCACTGAATATGGGTATCATAATTCACTGATTTATTGTGATTTATAGTTAAAAGCCCTTATGTGGATACAGCACAGTTTATTTATCCACTGTTCATTAGGGTTTAAGATTGCTTCCAATTTTTCACTCTTATAAACAATACTGTTATGAACATCCTTATCCTTGTCTCTTTGCATTTATGTGTGAGTTTCTTTAATGCAGTATTTTTCAAACCACAGTTCATAACCCATTAATAAAATTACATTAGTGGGTCAGGGTCACAAATAGCTTTAAAACAGAGAGAGAGCGAGAGGTGAGAAATGAAGGGAAAAAGGAAGAAAATGAACAAAGTGGTAAGGCACAGACATAGATCAAAGTATACTGTATGTAGTAATAGTAAATTATTTCCTGAAAATTTTATTTCAGTTATGTCATGGTCAAAACAGATCAACAAATAATGCTAAGCGTGTGTGTACACACACACATATGTAGAATTCCTGGATCACTGGGGAAATGCACATTCAAACTTACTAGATATCGCCAAATTACTCTCAAAAAGTGGTTGTTTATGCTTCTGCAAGCTAAGAGTTCTTGTTGTTACACATGCTCACCAACAGATTATAGTCAGATTTTTAAATTTTTATCAATCTGATGTTTGTCTGACGATATATTCCAAAACCATTGTTTTTTAATGATTTGGCTAATTATCATTTCTAGGATGACATTTGTTTTCTTTTAGTATTTTAAGACTGAATTCTCTGACTTCTGGCATTCATTGTTGCAGTTTAGAAGTCTGCTACCAGTCTAATTTTTATACCTTTGTAGATAATCTGACTATTTCTGGCTACTTTTGAGTTCTCTTTGTCTTTAGTATTATCCAGTTACTTTTCTTCTTCTGGATTTACTGTGTTTTTTCAGTCTAAGGCTTACATCTTTTAATTTTAGAAAATTCTCAATCATCCTGTCTTTGGATATGGACTGTCATCAGTCTCTTCACTCACCTTTTCTGGAACTCTAACTTCACATATGTTAGACATGTTTATTCTTCTGCCTCTAAATGTCTCTTTTATGTTTCCATATCTGTTTTTTCAGATCTTTCTTCAAGTTCATTAATTCTCAGCTGTTTTAATCTATTTAAGCCATTCAATGTTTTTCAATTCCAATTATTATATTTTTAATTTCTAAAGTTCTAGTGAAGGCTCAAAGATCTCTCCCCACAAATCCATGTGACCTTTAAATGGAAGCTTCTAGGTTAGCAAGTGTTCTGAGAACAGCTCTGGAGTCAATTTAGCTCTGGGTTCTAGTACCTTCTATATTTTTTGGCCTCTAGGGATTTTACTTGGCAAACATATTTTTAATTGTCAAGAACTTTTTCCACTGTTCCCTTCTCATGAGAATACAATGTTTTCTCAATTCTAACTAAAAGTTTTCAGTTTGCTATTTTTTTTTTTTACAATAATATTATATCTGGTCTATCTGCTTTGCTTGTTTTAGTATGAGTCCTCTCTTTAGCACTGTCAGTTTTCCTCTCAAATATCCAGTATTCATCATTACCTTCTTGTCTTTAAAGATCTAGATTGCTCAGTATTGATGGCTGGTGCCGGTCATTGCTTTATATTCCTTAAGCGTCTCCCCAACTCCCATCATGCCCATAATGGAAGGCTGTGGGACTTTGTGGGTGGGTTTTGCCCTTAGTGTGGTAAAGGAGAGAGACCAGTAGACAGATTTTTCTTCAAGATGCACTGATTCCAGATTTGTCTAATAAAACTTGAGATGGCCCACAGGGCCAGTTCTCTGCACCAGCCCTGTCATCTCTCAGCTGGGTAAATTTCTAAACCATTACAGAATTAAGTGTACTTTCTACTCAGAAAACCAGATATTTTCCCTGTGTTGAGTTACATGCTGTTCAGTACTATTGGCTTTTAATAACCTAATTTTGTCAGTCTTATATCTTCCAGAAAGCCCCCAAATTTTCTGGTCCAGTGACTGCATCCTTTTCTGTTTTCCAGAGCTGCTGTGGACTTTTTTCTTATTCTTATAGTTCTTTTGTAACGGCAATTTGGATTCGGCTTGCTATCATATACTTGTCACTAATTTTTAAAAATTATTAGCTAAGTGAGTAGTGTTCCTCATCATATCACAGAAATTATATCCTCAAAACAAGGGCTCTCTCCCCCCAAAATAGCAAGTACAACAGAAAATTGAGGGACATGTCCTTAGAGAAGTCTCTAGATACATGATAGTAAATGTCACGTATTTACTATCACGTATCCAGAGCCTCAGCTTATAAGCTTCTTTCCATTACCCTCCATTTTAGTAATATTTTTATATCCTATCAACAAGCCAAAAAACCCCCTCTCCAACTCTTTAATTCCTATTTCTGGTTCATCTTCTACTAAAGCGTAAGTTAAAAAAAAATTGACGACAGAAGTTAGAGGTTTTTTTCTTTTATCATGAACAATTTATGTTTTAAGTATATTCTTTATTATAAAAGTAATTAGCCAAGTCACAGAAAATTTGCAATCTACACAGTTTTACAGATAAGGTAAATTAAGCATGCTTGAATGAACAAATATAGTGATAAGTCAGGAAATTTAGAATCTGAAAACCTGAGAACTATGCCAATTCTACCAACTGCTATTTTTCTTCTTCAGTGAAGTCTAAATGGCAGTAAAAACAAAAGAACAAAGTATATTTTTTCTGATTTAATTTTCTACACAGAGAAAATGTTTTATACGTGCTTCCCTCTACTATTGGATGGCAAATTCCATATATAAAATGCACTTCAGGACAGCGTGCAAACTATTTAATTTGCCATCCCCATAATTACCCTATTAAAAGGTTCCCCGTCCCCCACCCCACCCCAACCTTCTTCCTTAAGTCACTGAAGTAAAAAAGCCTTGTGCCACAATTTCCCTCTGGATACTCTAAGAATACGTTCATGTCACTCTACAAGTCAAATGATTAATGTTTTAATGATCATACTTAATAATAAAAAGTAAGGGGCACATTCAAGTCCTAACCTCAGTATTGAAATTAAAGGCAATTATATCATTTCTTATGGCTGAGTAGTATTCCTGTGACAACATGGATGGACACTGAGGGTATAATGCAAAGTGAAATAAGTCAGAGGGAGAAGGTCAAATACCGTATGATTTCCTTCATTAAGTAGTAGATAATAACAACAATAAACAAACACATAGGGACAGAGATTGGATTGGTGGTTACCAGAGGGGAAGGGGGGAGGGAGGAGGGTGAAAGGGCTAATTCGGTACATGTGTGCGGTGATGGGTTGTAATTAGTATTTTGGTGGTGAACATGATGTAATCTATGCAGAAATAGAAGTACAATGATGTACACCAGAAATTTTTATAATGTCATAAACCAATGTTACTGCAATAAACAAAAAATTAAAAAAAAAAAAAAAGGGCAATTATATCGGGGCCGGCCCCATGGCTTAGCGGTTAAGCGCGCGCTCTCCTACTGGCAACCCAGGTTCAGATCCCGGGCATGCACCGACACACCACTTCTCCGGCCATCCTGAGGCCGCATCCCACATACAGCAACTAGAAGGATGTGCAACTATGACATACAAGTATCTACTGGGGCTCTGGGGAAAAAGCAAAGAAAAAGGAGGAGGACTGGCAATAGATGTTAGCTCAGAGCCGGTCTTCCTCAGCAAAAAGAGGAGGATTAGCATGGATGTTAGCTCAGGGCTGATCTTCCTCACACACACACAAAAAAAGGCAATTATATCAATATTGCTTATACCCAAACCTATTAGATATTTAAAAAACAAAACAAAACACTGGCTATATAGGTTTTCAGATTTATATGCTTTTAATCTTTCATGATGTTTTATATTAAAAAACTAAACGTCTATAGACTATCAGTGTTCCCTGCTTTATTTATATGCAGGCCTGAACACCGTGAATATAATGAACTGAAGAAAACAAGCTACTTAAAGGAATATCATGTTGAATCCTTTTGTAAATTAAATAATCTCAAAAGTATATTTTTCATACTAATTTTACTTAGGATTTATTTAAAAGTGGGTTTGCTTAAATAAAAGCCAAGAAACATTAAGATATTTCTAAGATTTAAAACAAGATGTGTCTTTGATGATATGATTCTCTTCAGCAGCCCAGCAGAGATTACTGATTAACATTTTGGTTTGTTTTTTTTTTTTGTGAGGAAGATCAGCCCTGAGCTAACATCCATGCTAATACTCCTCTTTTTTTTGTTGCTGAGGAAGACCAGCTCTGAGCTACCATCTATTGCCAATCCTCCTCCTTTTTTTTCCCCAAAGCCCCAGTAGATAGTTGTGTGTCACAGTTGCACATCCTTCTAGTTGCTGTATGTGGGACGCAGCCTCAGCATGGCTGGAGAAGCGGTGCATCAGTGCACACCCAGGATCCGAACCCAGGCCACCAGTAGCGGAGCGCATGCACTTAACCGCTAAGCCATGGGTCCGGCCCAACATTTTGGTACATTGATACTTTATCAGCAGTAAGTTGTTGGAGTAAGGGCTTTTTCTCAACTTCACTGACCATCACTTTGACGGTTAGTTCACTAATTTCACAACTTTCAATCAAGCACTCCTGAAACCTTTTTACAGAATGAACTGATATATACCTCAGGATCTCTAGGGTAGAGACTATTATTGGGAAATTCTTTGCCTCTTATCTTGAGAATCATTTAATTTCAACATAAAAGACTTTTTAAATTCTGAGCAATTAAATTACTTAATACTCTACCCCCACCAATCTTTTAGTAAAAATGGTGCTCTAAAAAAGTAATACTTTTATTGTGTAGTTTCACATACTCCCTAGTAAAAATCCATAGATACCTTAGCACTCCACTCTCAGAAACAAGTTCATAGAGCATGCTGCTAAAAGTTGCAAGAAGTAGTTATGTTCAATATGTGATCTATCCTAGTAACTTAAAAAAATGGTGACTGGTAAAAAAATCTAAAGAAGCAGATTTTTTTTTTTTAACTTTCAATAGCTCTTAAGTGCAAATTTGGTACACATGTAGAATTACAAAGCAATGTGAATAACTTTTTTAAATGGTGTAAAGTAGTATTCATTACACATCTATACTTGAGGAGACAAAGCCTTCTTCACAATGTTCAGTGATTACTGCCAATTTTATTATCCACAACAACTTTACCTCTTCTAATAGTTGCTTATGTTTTAAACTAAAAACAAACATCATGGCATTTTGACTTATAATCCATAAAAAATTAATGCACAACATAACATACATCTTTCCAAAAATAAAATGTAATTAACAGTAAGCAGGTAACACAAACACATCAGCAATGCTTTTGGGAAACAAAAGAGAGCATTAACAGAGGTTAAGTGAAGAGGATGTAAAGCCAGAAGGCCTGAGCTCAAATCCAGACTTTGCCACTCAACAGCAGTGTGACCTTGGGCAAGGTAACCCCTGTGTACCTCAGTTTCCACATTTGTAAAATGAGATAATAACTGTACCTACTCCATGGGGCTGTTGTGATGATTATATAAGTTAACATTTATAAAGCACTGTGAACTATGTCTGGCACATATTAAGTACTTTATACATATCTGTTAAAGAAAAAAAGAAGAATCTTTCCTAAATTCCAAGGAATGTTTGTTTCTCTTATCATTAACCTCAAATAATTCTTATTTCTATGGTTACTAACTTCTGCCCCTCATCTCTACGCACATAGATAAACACAGGTGGTTTGTTCACATAGATTAGCAATATTACTGATTTAAATTCAGAAATAAAGTATTTGAGGGTCGGCCCCGTGGCTTAGCAGTTAAGTGCACGTGCTCTGCTACTGGTGGCCCAGGTTCGGATCCCGGGTGCACACCAACACACTGCTTGTCAGGCCATGCTGAGGTGGCATCCCACACACAGCAACTAGAAGGATGTGCAACTATGACATACAACTATCTACTGGGGCTTTTGGGAAAAAAAAGGAGGAGGACTGGCAACAGATGTTAGCTCACAGCCGGTCTTCCTCAGCAAAAAGAGGAGGATTGGCATGGATATTAGCTCAGGGCTGATCTTCCTCACACACACACACACACAAAAAAAAATCTGTTCCTTGAAGCTGGGTAAAGCTCAATCAAGCAACTATGTATCTCTTATTAAAATTATCAAATAAATTAAATATTTAAATGCTCATCATGATGAAATATTTTTAGTATCAGTTATATGATTCCATGAAAGGAGCTTCTATTAATAACTGATTATGACTTTGTGAAAATGTAATTGTAACTCTTACAACTCACTTGTTTTTAACTTATATTTTAAGATAAGAATACAAATGCAATGGAAGAAAGAAATGAATAATACAGAAACAAGTAGAAAGCAACTGATCCTACTCATCAATTAAAATATTTACTAAAATAAAATTTTCCTGTAGAATTTTGATAGAAACCTTATAATAGATTCAAGTTACATCATCACTTCTATTTTGGCCAAATTAATGATGCCACAATTAGTAAATTCTACAAACTTGCAATCATGTTTCTATGGGTCATGATTTGTTCATATTTAGGAGTGTATGATATAACAATACAAAAAAAGGCTCTTCTGCATGCATCTCAAGCTATCTTAGAATATAACCAGCTACTCAGGTGCAATACTCTTTAAAATAAAGGTTAGACATTAGTCATTAAAAAAATATTTTAAGCCTCATATGAAACACTTAACTTTTTCAAGATCTATGCACCTAAGCCATGACAAGGATCTCAAGGAGGAAAAAAGATCAATTCAGTTTTTAAAATTTTCTTTAGAAAGTACATTAAAAATCATAAACTTAAAATTAATCATTGGATTAGTAAATTAACAGCTAATTGTACAATTATTGCAAATTATCAATGTTAAGTAATCAACACATACTTACGAAGTGGATACCAAGAGTCCACCCACACTTGTGCAAAATGACAGATTCCTCTTAAATGAAAAGCTGGTCTAAAGTGAAAGGCAAAGTTAAATTACTAAGGCATTGAAGATGACACTGAACCACTCTCTCCAAAACTGATTTTCTGAGATACAATGAAAATCTCTATTCAGAAAAATGTTTTGGTTCTTATGGGGAACAACCACAGGAAAACACCCTGAGGTGCTTGTTAATAGGGTAGGTTTCTGGGCCCTAATCTATACCTACTGAATCGGTCTCTATATTCCTGAATGTGAATAGAATCTGACTCAGATTCTGAATGCATTTCATAAACATTAAATATGTTAAGTAAAATTTTATTGAGAACTAACAAATTCCAGTTATTATGCTAGAAACTGGAGGCTATTAAAATATTAGTCTCAGTAAATGTCAGCTGAGAAGACAAGTAAAGGCTATTAAACATCATATAGAATTCAAAAAGGCAAAAACTGTGTCCTGTTCATTACTGAATCCCTGTTGGCTATCTGAATGATGCATTTCAAAAATAGGATTGTGACTAACCATTTGTTGTTTATCTGTACTACTTTACCCCTCTATTTTCCTGAATAATGAATTTAAGAGCCGACAGGAAAGAAACGAAAAGTTTGAATATGTTTTCACTATATTATGCCCATGAAAAATAGAAATTATTTTTAAGATCAACAATAGAGTGACCAAAAGTTCAGAGCAAAAAACTTTCCATAACTCAGAAGTCATTCAAGCCCAGTGTGAAATATCAGTAAGTACCTGAAAATAACTCAATAAATGGCAACCTGTCATAGAATGACGCTTTTACAGGTTGACTACAATGATATTTTACATATGTTTAGTAACTTCCTTAAAGGAATTTTACATTACAGATTAATAATTATCCTCACTATATGAATGGAAGAGTTGAGAATATTTGCACAAGTACACAATGAAATAAAAGTTAAGTCTCTTAATCTTCAAGGTAATGTCTATTTACTATGTAGACTACTTTCCTTCAAAATAAGTGCCCCTTAAAGATAGGATTCCTATCCTATTAATTCATACATAAATAAATTTCATTAAATTCAAGAACAAGGCAAGAATGCCTGCTATGAGCACTATTATTTAACACTATACTGGTGACCTTAGCCAAAGCAAAAGAAATAAGAGGTACAAATATTAAGAACCTATAAGAATATAATTTGCAGAAGTTATCATCTACCTGGAAAATCCAAGAGTATCTCTTAAAAGACTGTGACTAATAATAAAATTCCAAATCAGTATTCAAAAATCAACACTTTCCTACACCTCAGCAATTTTCTAGTTAGTTAATTAGAAAATTAAATAGGAATAAATATCCCATTCATAATTTTAAATTGATTAAATATCCAGCAATGAGCATAACCAAAATTGACAAAACTAAGATGAAGAAAATTATAAAACATCATCTGACCACATAAAAATGTAATAATGTGTGTAAAATACATACATACACAATCATTAAAAACAGACCATAAGTGGAGCCAGCCCCATGGCCTAGTGGTTAAGTTCAGCGCACTGCACTTCAGCAGCCCAGGCATGGACCTATACCACTCGGCGGCGGCCATGCTGTGGCGACAACCCACATACAAAATAGAGGAAGACTGGCAACAGATGTTAGCTCAGGGCAAATCTTCCTCAGCAAAAAAAAAAAAAAAAAAAAAACAGACCATAGGTGAAACAAAAAAATCTGCAATATATATAATTAATGGTAATTTCCTTAATGTAAAATGAACTCTTAGGAGAGTAATAAAAAAAAATCATCTTTTAAAATTAGCAAATGATGTGAGAAAATAATACATTAAATGAACATTCAATGGACTTAGTCCTTGGCCCACAGTAAGTGCTTAATAAATGTTAGTCTTTGTTATGGTGGTAATAAACAGAAAAACAAATGGCTAATATATATATTAAAATATGTTCAACCTCACTCTTGATTTAAAAAATAGCAAAACAATCAGAGTGGCAAAAATAAAATGCAGTTGATAAAAATCCAGTATTGGTGTTGGGAAATATGTACTTGCATACACTACAAGTGGGAATATAATAATGGTTCAACATTTTTTCCCCCCAGTAACTTTACTGAGATAATAATGGTTTATAATATTGTGAAAATTCGGGTGTACACTACTGTTTATCATTTTCTGAGTAGACTTCATTGTGGTCATCCCAAGTAGTCTAATTATTTAACATCACCACACATATGTGTCCTTTTACCACTTTCACTGACCCCCAACCCCTCTTGTCCTCTGGTAATCACTAATCTGTTCTCTTCATCCATGTATTTGTTATATTCCACATATTAGTGAAATCATGCAGTATTTGTCTTTCTCTGTCTGGCTTATTTCACTTAACATCATACCCTCCAGGTGCATCCATGTTGTTGCAAATGGGATGATTTTGTCTTTTTTTACCACTGAGCAGTATTCCATTGTGTATATATACCACATCTTCTTTACTCAATCATCAGTTGATGGGCACTTGGGTTGCTTCCATGTCTTGGCTATTGTGAATAATGCTGCAATTAACATTGGGGTGCATAGATCTCCTTGGATCATTGAGTTCAAGTTCTTTGGACAAATGCCCAGTAGTGGGATAGCTGGATTGTATGGTATTTCTATTTTTAATCTTTTGAGAAATGTCCATACTGTTTTCCATAGTGGCTGCACCAGTTTGCATTCCCACCAGCAGTGAAGGATACCTTTTCTCCACACCCTCTGCAAGATTTGTTGCTTTTGTCTTGGTAATTATAGCCAACCTGACAGGTGTAAGGTGATATCTCATCGTTGTTTTGATTTGCATTTCCCTAATAATTAGTGATGTTGAACACCTTTTCACGTGCCTGTTGGCCATCTGTATATCTTCTTGAAAAATGTCTGTCCGTATCCTCTGCCCATGTTTTGATTGGGTTGTTTGTTTTTTTGTTGTTGACTTGAAGGAGTTATTTATATATTTGGGAGATCAACCCATTGTCAGATAGGTGATGTGCAAATATTTTCTCCCAGTTGGTGGGTTGTCTTTTAATTTTGTTCATTGTTTCCTTTGCTTTGCAGAAGCTTTTTAGTTTGATGTAGTCCCATTTGTTAACTTTTTCTTTTGTTTCCCTTGACCAGTCGGATATGTTATTTGAAAAGATGCTGCTAAGATCAATGTCAAATAATGCACTGCCTATATTTTCTTCTAGGAGTTTTATAGCTTCAGGTCTCACATTCAAGTCGTGAATCCATTTTGAGTTAATTTTTGTGTATGGTGCAAGATAATGGTCTACTTTCATTCTTTTGCATGTGGCTGTCCAGTTTTCCCAACACCATTTATTGAAGAGACTGTCCTTTCTCCACTGTACGTTTTTGGCTCTTCTGTCAAAGATTAATTGTCCACAGATGTGTAGTTTTATTTCTGGGCTTTCATTTCTGTTCCAATGATCCGTGTGTCTGTTTTTGTGCCAGTACCATGCTGTTTTGATTACTATAGCTTTATAGTATATTTTGAAGTCAGGGATTGTGATTCCTCCAGCTTTGTTCTTTTTTCTCAGGATTGCTTTGGCTATTCAGGGTCTTTTGTTGTTCCATATAAACTTTAGGATTCTTTGTTCAATTTCCATGAAGAATGTCACTGGGATTCTAATTGGGAATGCACTGAATTTGTAGATTGCTTTAGGTAGTATGGACATTTTAACTATGTTGATTCTCCCAATCCATGAGCATGGAATATTTTTCCATTTCTTTGTGTCTTTTTCAATTTCTTTCAATAATGTCTTATAGTTTTCAATGTATAGGTCTTTCACCTCTTTGGCTAAAAGTTTATTCCTAAATACTTTATTCTTTTTGTTGCGATTGTAAATGAGATTGCACTCTTGATTTCTCTTTCTGCTAGTTCATTATCAGTGTATAGAAATGCAACTGATTTTTCCAAGTTGATTTTGTACCCTGCAACTTTGCTGTAGTTGTTGATTATTTCTAATAGTTTTCTGATGCATTCTTTAGGGTTTTCTATATATAGGATCATGTCATCTGCAAACAGCGAGAATTTCACTTCTTCCTTTCCAATTTCGATTCCTTTTATTTCTTTTTCTTGCCTAATTGCTCTGGCCAAAGCCTCAAGTACTATGTTGAATAGCAGTGGCAAGAGTGGGCACTCTTGTCTTGTTCCCGTTCTCAGAGGGATGGCTTTCAGTTTTTCACCATTAAGAATGATGTTGGCTGTGGGTTTGTCGTATATGGCCTTTATTATGTTGAGGTAGTTTCCCTCCATACCTATTTTGTTGAGTTTTTATCATAAACGGATGTTGGATCTTGTCAAATGCTTTCTCTGCATCTACTGAGATGATCATGTGGTTCTTATTCTTCATTTTGTTGATGTGGTGCATCACACTGATCAATTTGTGGATGTTGAACCATCCCTGCGCCGCTGGAATAAATCCCACTTCATCATGGTGTATGACCCTTTAATGAATTGCTGTATTCAGTCTGCCAATATTTTGTTGAGGATTTTTTCATCTATGTTCATTAGCAATATTGGCCTGTAATTTTCCTTCTTTGTGTTGTCCTTGTCTGGTTTTGGATATCAGGGTAATGTTAGCCTCATAGAATGAGTTAGGAAGTGTTCCGTCTTCGTCAATTTTTTGGAATAGTTTGAGAAGGCTAGGCATTAAATCTTCTTTGAATGTTTGGTAAAATTCTCCAAAGAAGCCATCTGGTCCTGGATACTTATTTTTTTGGAGGTTTTTGATTACTATTTAAATCTCTTTACTTGTGATTGGTCTATTCAGAGTCTCTATTTCTTCTTGATTCAGTTTTGGGAGGTTTTATGAGTCTAAGAACTTAAACACCATGAGAAACCATAGCAACAGTTCAGACCAGGAGGAAAATGACAATTCTCCAGTAACCAACCCTGAAGGCACAGAAATTTATAATCTAAATGACAGAGAATTCAAAATGACTGTCATAAAAAAAACTCAAGATAGAAGAGAACACAGAAAAACAGTTCAGTGACCTCAGGAATACAATGAACCTCTTCACCAAGAGATCGAAACTATAAAAAAATAATCAAGCACAAATTCTGGATATGAACAACATAATCAATGAAATAAAAAATAATATAGAATCCTTAAAGGATAGAGCTGATGTTATGGAAGAACGAATTAGTGATTCAGAGGATAAAAAATATAGAAATGCTACAAGTGGAGGAAGATACAGAAATAAGATTTTTAAAAAATGAAGGAATTCTTCCAAGATGTATCCGACTCAATTAGGAAAAGCAACATAAGGACTATAGGTATTCCAGAGGGAGAAGGGAGGGAGAAAGGAGCAGAGAGCTTGTTCAAATAATAATAGCTGAGAACTTCTCAAACCTGAGGAAGGAACTGGATTACAAATACACGAAGCCAATAGAACACCTAATGACATCAATGCTAAAAGACCTTCCCCAAGGTATATAATAGTAAAACTGGCAAAAAGTCAATGACAAAGAAAAAATATTAAGGGCAGCATGGCAGAAAAAAATAAACTAAAAAGGAACCCCTATCAGGCTTTCAGCGAATTTCCTGGCAGAAACTCTACAGGCTAGGAGAGAATGGAACGATATATTCAAAATACTGTAAGACAAAAACCTTCAGCCAAGAATACTCCATCCAGCAAAACTTTCCTTCAGATACAATGGAGAAGTAAAAGCTTTCCCAGATAAACAAAAGCTGAGGGAGTTCACTGCCACTAGAGCTTCCCTACAAGAAATAATTAAAGATGCACTCTCACCGCAAATAAAAAGGCAAAGGCCTACAAAGCATTGAGCAAGGAGATAATTAGACAGACAGAATCAGAAAACTGCGCCTCTCTATCAGAACAGGGAAACAAATACTCAGTTATAACCTAAAGATAATGGGAAGAAAAGCATCAAAAGTAAGTATAAACACTTCAACTTAGTCACAAACTCATGGCATTAAAAACAGAATAATTTGTAACAACAATAACTCAGAACGGGAAGAGGTAAGGGATGGAACCTGCTTAGGTTAATGGAGATAAGAGGCTGTGAGAAAATAGACTATTTCACCCACGAGATCTTTTATACAAACTTCACAGTAACCACTAAACAAAAAATCAGAGAAGAGCCACAATTCACAAAAAGAGAGAGAACTGAGAAAACCTCCTCAGAAAACCACCAAAATGAAATGGCAGTCAGAAATACAAAGGAAGAGAAACAGCGGAAACATAGATCAACCAGAAAACAAGAGATAAAATGGCAGTATTAAGCCCTCATATATCAATAATAACTCTAAATGTAAATAGATTGAATTCTCCAATCGAAAGACACCAAGTAGCTGGATGGATTAAAAACAAGATCCAACAATATGCTGCCTCCAGGAAACATATCTCAGCTCTCAAGACAAACATAGGCTCGGAGTGAAGGGATAGAAGACGATACTCCAAGCTAATGGCAAAGAAAGCAGGTACTGCCATACTTATATCAGACAAAACAGACTTCAAGTTAAAAAAGACAATGAGAGACAAAGAGAGGCAGTATATAATGATAAAAGGGACATTCCACCAAGAGGACATAACACTTATTAACATATATGCACCTAACACAGGGGCACCAAAATACATAAAGCAACTATTAACAGACCCAAAGAGAGAAATTAGCAGACACACAATAATAGTATGGAACCTCAACACCCCACTTACATCAATGGACAGATCATCCAAACAAAAAAATCAACAAGGAAATAGTAGATTTAAATGAAACTATTGATCAGATTGACTTAATAGATATATACAGAGCACCCCATCCAAAAACAGCAGAATACACATTCTTCTCAAGTGCACATGGATCATTCTCAAAGATAGACCATATGTTAGGAAACAAGGCAAACCTCAATAAATTTAAGAAGAGTGAAATCATCCCAAGCATCTTTTCTGACCACAATGCTATGAAACTAGAAATCAACTACAAGAAAAAAGCTGGGCAAGTCAGAAACATATGGAAACTAAACAACATGCTACTCGATAACCATTGTATCAATGAAGAAATCAGAGGAGAAACTAAAAAATACCTGGAGATAAACGAAAATGAAAATACAACGTACCAACTCCTATGGGATACAGCAAAAGTAGTCATAGGAGGGAAATTCATAGCAATACAGGCCCACCTCAACAAATAAGAAAAATCTCAAATAAGTAACCTTAAACTGTGCCTAACAGAACTAGAAAAAGAAGAACAAAGCCCAAAGTCAGCAGAAGGAGGGAAATAATAAAAATCAGAGCAGAAATAAATGAAATAGAGACTGAAAAAAAACAGTGGAAAGGATTAATGAAACCAAGAGCTGGTTCTCTGAGAAGATAAAAAAGAACTGACAAACCCTCAGCCAGACTCACCAAGAAAAAAAGAGAGAAGGCTCAAATAAATAAAATTAGAAATGGAAGAGGAGAAATTTCAACAGATTCTGCAGAAATACAAAGGATTATAAGAGAATACTATGAAAAACTATATGCCAACAAATTGGATAACCTAGAAAAAATGGATAAATTCTTAGACTCATACAACCTCCCAAAACTGGTTCAACATTTTTAAAGTGGAAACTGAATATATCTGTCAAATGAAAATCTTGAATCTTTTGACCTAGCAATTCCATGGCTAGAAATTATTATGATATAAACATATAGAAGTATACAAAGATAAATATACAAGGACATTCTGTAAAATATTAGCTACACAAACAAAAACAAAAATTGATGTAATCAAAATGCCCATCAATAAGGGAGAGTTTAAATAAAATAACAATACTCCATACAATGATAGACTATGGAACTTTTAAAAATAAATGAAGTAAATCATTAAAATTTCTCATGGAAGGATTTCCATGATAGATTATGAGGTGGAAAAAAAAAAAGATACAAAGAATAGTATTAGAGCATGATTCTCTCTATGTATATAAAAGAAAAGGATGGGAGAGTTCTGAATATATCTTTTAATAAATATTTTAAAAATTTTCTACAACACACATGAACTATTTTTTTTATGGAGCTAACACTGGTTTATATAAGTTTCATGTGCACAACATCATAATTCAACTTCTGTATATACTACAGTGTACTCACCACCAAAATCCAGTTTCCAACTAACACCATACAACTGACCCCCTTTACCCATTTTACCCTCTCCCACCCCCCTTCCCCTTTGTTGACCACCAATCTCTTCTCTGTATCTATGTTAGAACACATGAACTACTAATGGTGGTCACAGATCTGGGGAGTGAGCCAGAGAAAAAAACTTATTTTTCATTTTATGGTCTTCTGTACTGTTTGACTCTCCAGCTGCATGTCTATCATGTTTATTCAGTTTTTGGAGAGATACATTCTTGGATAACAACATTCAACACTGTAAAGCTATCACCCTTTCAAAGTCTGAGAGGATTTTTTTTATTAGAATATGAATAGAACTCTACGAAAATTATACGAATATAGAATCTAAAATCAGTCTGAAAAAGTGTATCAAAACAACCAGGAAAATTTTAAAAAGGATGAGTGGATTTTTGCCAAATTATCAAAAATATATAAAGAAATTATAGTAATTATAGCCATGCCACACTGACACAAGAACTGATAAACAGATCACAAATGTATCAATGAAATAGAATGAAGAGTCCAGAAACAGATTCCTGCATACATGGAAATTTTAGTATATGATTAAGATAACATCAGTAAGATAACTAGACACCCATTGGAAAAAAAAATCTAAGACCACCTACCTCCTACCACACAAAACGAAATTCCACACACATAACAAACCTAAAGTAAAAATAAATTAAACCTTTGAAGAAACTAAAAAGGCACTTTCTTTTTATAAATACTACAATTAGGAAAGTCTTAATTTAGCAAAACCTAAAATGCAAGACATTTAAAAAACACTAGCAGATGTGACCAAAAATTTAAAATTTTGCTAGTAACAAGACAGCACAAATGACAATAACAATAATTGTTATAAAAGCTAGTACTTAGAGATCACTTACTAAGGATTAGACACTGTTCTATGCCATTTATAATTACAATTTATTTAATCCTCACAATAATCTCTTGAGATATACCATCACTAACCTTGTTTTACCAATAAAGAAACTGAGGTATGGAGATTAAGCAACCTTCTCAAAGAAGTGGCAGAGCCAAGTATTCAGCCTGGCTGGTTCAACTCTGTCTTCTTAACCCCCAAGCTGTTCAACAACCAACTTTTAAAAAAATATTGCAAAATTTACAAAGTCAAAATACAAAAACAGGCAATCCAATAGAAAAATGGGCAAAAGTTTTGTACAGATAATTCACTTAAGAAATCCAAATGGCTAATAAATACGAAATTTTAAAGAAATGCAAATCACAACAGCAAAGAGTTGCTACTTTTTACCCACTCCATTGTAAACATTTCAGGAATTTATGGCACCTGTTATGGGCAGAGTTATGAGAAAACAGGTATTCATCAATGCTGATGTGTGTATAAACTACTTCAACTATTTTGGACGATGATATGATAGTTTTGCCAAAATTTCAAATGTGCACTGCCTATGACTTAACAATTCCACTTTTAGGAATCTATCTCAGAGAAATCCTCAGAAATATACACAAGAATTACAAACCTATTCATCATAATCTTGTTTGCAATTGTGGAAAAAAACCTATTGTCCATTAAGGATAAAATCATTTATGGTAAATAAATTATGGTAAAACATATAGCAGAAAAATAAGGAAACGTCAAAATAGAGTTTTAAGTGGGAAAAAGCAAGCTCCAAATCACCATGTATATATAAAATGTCAGTTGTAAAAACTAACAAAATACTATATGAGCACAGGTATAGTAGAGTACTTATAAAAGCCTAAGAGGCACAAGGATTAAGAGCACAGACTCTAGTGCCAGACTGTCTGGGTTAACCATACAATTAGTTAATCTCTCTCTGTTAATTTCAATTCTCCATAATTTATTACTTACTTTCTACAGTTTTTAGGTCTTCATAAAAACTCCCTGCTATTTGTTCATGTTTAGAACCAATGCCTGACACACTGGTGCATTAAATAAAATAAACTAAAAAATGCATAAATGTCCAGAAAGATAATCACCTAAATGTTAATAGTATTTACCTGTTTGGAATTCAGTGTTTGGGGAGGGGGAAACTACCATTTTTTAACTCTATATGTTTTTATAACTTTTAAGTGCTTTATAATGACCATGATTTAATGTATTCCTTTGTTTCATAAAAATACCACAAAATATAAAAACACAGCGGCTGGTCCAGTGGTATAGTGGTTAAGTTCATATGCTCCACTTCAGCAGCCCGGGGTCCATGGGTTTGGATCCCAGGTGCAGACCTACACACCGCTCATCAAGCCAAGCTGTGGTGGCATCCCACATATAAAATAGAGGAAGACTGGCACGGATGTTAGCTCAGGGACAATCTTCCTCAAGCAAAAAGAGGAGGACTGGCAACATATGTTAGCTCAGGGTCAATCTTCCGCACCAAAAAAAAAAAAAAAAAAAAAAATACATATATATATATATATATGTATATAAAAAAACACAAATATGTAAATGTATAGTAGTGACCACCTCTAGCGGTCACCTTTATATCATTATCACACTTAATATAAATTAATGCCTACAATAAAAATTTGATTTATCATTAGTTTTAATAAATCCTTTTAAAATATTTTTTAATTAATACAAATAACATTTAAAGGAAAGTTACATGTTATTTACTTGTAACTAATTAGAACTCATTTTAAGGGGCCGGCCCCGTGGCTTGGCGGTTAAGTACGCGCGCTCTGCTGCTGGCGGCCCAGGTTCGGATCCCGGGCGCGCACCGACGCACTGCTTCTCTGGCCATGCTGAGGCCGTGTCCCACATACAGCAACTGGAAGGCAGTGCAACTATGACATACAACTATCTATGGGGCTTTGGGGGAAAATAAATAAATAAAATTAAAAAAAAAAAAAGAACTCATTTTAAGAAGTAATTACAAAGCCTTAAATAAGTTGCTAATATTAACGTGCAGGCACATTTCAGATGTCAGAGCATTTAAGCAATTTTTCATCATCAAAGTAATAGGGTCCAATCCATATGCACACTAAGATACTACATGTTTACTTTTAAATAAAAAGTACTTTATACGGCATGTCAGAAATCGTACCAGAGAAATCTAGAAAGGTTTCTCTCACAGAGAGGCATGAAATATTTAGAACAACAGTAAAACCACCTATTTAGAAAAAAGATATGTTTTAATCCCACTGTTGCCGTTACCACGAAAAACATATCTACCCAGTGTAGCATTCCATGAATATAGTTAAATAGTCTTTAAAATCCCAGGTGGGAGCCATATGTACGGCCACAACTAAATTGGGAGTGCTATATTCACTATGTCACTTTTCAGTAAAAGTAAATCTCAGATAACTTGACATCTAGATTTGGGTATGAGGAAGAAAATAAGAAAAAAATATATCTGTGCCTATCTCTCTTCCTAAAAGTTAGCTGCCCTTGATCTATTTAATTTGCTCCCCAAAGGTGTACAATCTTAGTAATGTCCATTTGACCCAGTAAGGGGAAAGGTCAGAAGATTCCTTACTTAGCTGTTTAAGTATTGATAATTCCCAAGAGTCTGGCCACAAGTACTATGTTGACAACAAAAAGAAAGCAGGACGGCGGGAGGGAGAGTCATTTCCACAAGACTTTTTTTTTTTTTTCATTAAAAATAAAATTCACAGGGGCCCCTTTCACCAGCTAAACCCTGAGAGAATCAACAATTAGAATTCTCCTGTGCCCCCAGGAAAATCAAGTTACAATATTTTACAGCGAAATTTGCAAAGAAAAAAGTACTCCTTGAATCCATGCCTCCCCGTGCCAATCAGTGTTTCAAAGAATGCCTTGGCTTAGTGTCTTTAATGACTTAATTAGAAACAGAACAGTGATCTGCATTTAGTTGTCTTACATTAAAGAAAAAAATCACTGATGTTCCAATCACCAATAGAAAGTATTGATAAATTACACTGTCATGGATCAGAAAAGGGAAGACCACTTAAACAAAATTAAATTATTTTAGAATAAGAATCTCAATAGTCAGAAAGACACTTTAGACAACATCATGTTCAATTACCGCCCAGTGAAGGAAGTGCTCCTACAATGTCTGATTTTCGTCCAGAACCTTTCTGAATAATTCCAATGATAGAAAATGCACTGTCAGAGTCCACATTTTAAATTTAGGCATCATTAGGAAAAAAAAAATCCTAAACATTAAAAGACACACAAACTTGAATTTCAAAACAAATTGAACAGACTGTACATCTTCAATTCTAAGATGCCTTTTTTTTTTTAAACTTCTTTGAAATTGGCAAGTGCCTTACAAATAAAGGCATTTACAACTGCTGCTGGGGAGGTGGTGGTCATGAGTCTTCATTGCCTATGTATATAAGAACTTATCATTTCTCTGATATAATTAGACAACTGCAACTCTCAACATTTCAGGCAACAATCCATTTAATGACCATTTGAAGAAAGAATATGACTCCTAGTTAATTGATTGAAAACCTTTCATTAACACCATCTGGTAAGATCAAGAAAATGCCAGCGTTAAAACTTGCAGACTAGGTATTGGTGATTTAGAAGAAAATCTTGAACAAAAGTAGAGTACATTTTTAATTAGTGCCATAGCACCAACTCTCCCAACTGCACAGAAAATAATTTTGTGGAAACACACATCAACAACAACGCTGGGTAGGAAAAAATGATTCAGAAGAATTAGACTCTAAGTGCAAAGACATTTTAGGAATACCTAAACCAATCTGTTTTCTCTGTTTTCTTCTAAGGTGCGTTCAAAGATGATAATATCATGAAAGTATATAACTGAGTAAATGTAAAATAATTTTTATTTTATATTTATTGAAAGACATCAGAGTGATTAAACAGTACTGTGTAATAATTTAATTGGTAATGATTTTTTTTTCTTCCTTCTTAATGGTATGCAAAATAACGGTGTTACAGCTCATTAAATATAACATAGTAGTTCAAGGAAGCTCTGTGCATGGTTGGTATGGCAGAAATTACTAGCTATTCACCAAAACCAGCTTCCAGTTTCATCCTCTTCCTGAGCATACAACTCGATTACATTTCTCAGCCTCTCTTACAATTAAGCATGGCCATGTGACTGATATCTAGCCCAAGATATGTAAAAGTCAGGTGCACTATTTCCAGGCCTAGCTCTGGATGAAAACCTCTCATGCAATCCTTCTCTTTCCCCTTTGCCCTAAGGTTCTCCAGGGCAACCTTAGAAGCAACGTGTTAAAGAAGGCATAGCCTCCATCAGCTCCATCTCTAAAGGACTATGTGAAACAGAATGCTCACCGATACTCACACACACACTCACATCCACCAACCACCATCCAACCATCAGCACCACCACTCCACTGACACCAAACACAAACACCCACACCGGACTCTCAGGTAAACTCAAAATAAACTTCTATCATGTTAAGCCACTGAAATTGAAGGTTAATTTGTTAAAGCAGCTAATGGCAGCCAAACTAACACAACTGGTTTTTACATTAGAAATTTGAAAGTTCAAGCAGACTGGTGGACCAGATAGCTCCAAAGCTCTCATTCTCCCACAGAAAGATTGAAAACAACATTGCAGAAACTGTTTGAACCAACTTTGTTGAAATTCTGGAAAACAGTGAAAAGTTTACAGACACCAAGCAAATACCCAAATAAGAAAAACCCATCTTCAAAAGAGTAGGAAACTTTTGTAGCATTTTTGATCATCCTTGCCCCACCCCATCCCTGGCACAACAGTAATCCTGGTCTTGAAGCAGTAGCAGTCTGGTTCCCAGTTCCCTCCTGCAAACCAGAAGAAGCAGAATAGACCTTATTTGCAAATTATTGCGGAAGTCTGTTCTGACCTATCTGGAGGACACCTGAAGAATGGATGCAAGGCACACATCTCTATTTCACCAAACTCAAAACTCAGGTGGAAAAAATCAGCAGGCACTGCTCATAAACGCTGCTAGGCAACTACAAACGTTTTCACAGACACCTGGGGCAAGATGAGAGATGGATATACAAAGACCATGTAACGTCTAGAGGAGAAGATGGGGTGAGACTCTTTGAGAAATAAGAACATTCAAAAGCAGCCATGTACACAGGGGAATTTAGAAAGTCACACACATGTCCAGACAGGATACATGCTCAGAAAAGACCCAAGAAGACCTAAGCTTGCACCTCAAGATGATCCTTAGATTCAGAGGAGGACTAGCTAAGTGCTGAAGGAGTACCCCAGCGCAGAGCTAATCTGCAAAGACTGGGAAAACTCCTGAGGAAATATTTGCAAAAACTTTAGCTGAACACGAGCTACAGAAAGAGAGGGCCGGCCGCGTGGCTCAGCGGTAAAGCGCGTGTGCTCCACTACTGGCGGCCTGGGTTTGGACCCCGGCCGCACGCCGACGCACTGCTTCTCCAGCCATGCTGAGGCCGCGTCCCACATGCAGCGGCTGGAGGGATGTGCAACTGTGGCATGCAGCTGTCTGCTGGGGCTTTGGGGAAAAAAAAGGAGGAGGACTGGCAATAGATGTTGGCTCGGAGCCGGTCTCCTCAGCAAAATGAGGAGGATTGGCACGGATGTCAGCTCAGGGCTGATCTTCCTCACAAGAAAAAAAAAAAAAAGAGAGCGAGACTTCAATTATCACACATGACAAGAACTAGTCTATGCAAAAATAGTTTGGAAGAGTCTCAAAACAAATGGATTACTACAGCCTTCAACAATCAACAACAACAAAAAAGACAATAAACCCCAGAGAAGAGGGAGAATTTGATTTCCAGAGTTACATTACAATAGTCAAATGCCAATTTTCAACAAAACAGCAAAAGGCATACAACAAAAGAGAAAAAAATGGCCCATTGAAACAAACAAAATCAACTGACAGAAACAATCTCAGAGGAAGCCCAGATGTTTCAGACCAACCACCTTAAAAAGGAAATCAAGAAAACAATGTATGAATAGAATGAGAATATCAACAAAGAAAGAGAAATTATAAAAAAGAAACAAACCATAGAGCTGAAAAAGCACAATAACTGAGAGTGAAAAATTCACTGTAGGGGTTCAACAGCAGAACTGAGCAATCAAAAGAAAGAACCCATGAACTTGAAGATGAGAGAACTGAAATTATCAAGTCTGAGGAACAAAAGGAAAAAAGAATGAAAAAAGGGAACAGAGCCTAAGGGATTAGAGGGACACCAACAAGTAGACCAATGCATGCCTTATGGGATCTCAGAAGGAGAGAAAAGGGCAGCAAGATAATTTGAAAAAATTACATGAATCTACAAATCAAAAAAGCTCAACCAACTCCAAGTGGGATAAATTCAGAAACTCACAGCAAGACATTATAATCATTGTCAAAGGCCAAAGACAATGGGAGAATCTTGAAAGCAGCAAGAGAGAAGTGACTTGTCATGTACAAGGGATACTCAATAAGATTATCACTTGACTCTCATCAGAAATTTTGGAGGCCAGAGGGAAAGGAGTGGGAAGATATGTTTAAAGGGTTGAAAGAAAAAACAACTTTCCACTGAGAATTCTATGTTCAACAAATTAGTCCTTCCAAAATGAGGGAGAAATAAACACATACCCAGGGGTAAACAAAGGCTAAAGGAGACCTAAGAAATGCTAATGGAGGTCTCTCAGGTTGAAATGAAGGCATGCTAGACAGTAACTTGAAGCCATAAGAAGAAATAAAGATCTCTAATAAAGATAAATGGGCAAATATAAAAGCAAGTATTACTGTAATTTGGTTTGTAAACTCCACTTTCTATTTTCTATATGATTTAAAAGACAAATGCATAAAAAATAATAATAAATCTATGTTACTGGGCACACAATATATAAACATGCAATTTGTTACATCAATAGCATAAAGTCGACAAGAGGATGGAGCTTTATAACAGTTTTGTATGCAACTGAAGTTAAGTAGGTATCAATTTGATAAGATAATAACTTTATAAAGATTATAACTATTATAACTTTAGGATGCTACATGCAATCCTCATGGTTGATTACAAAGAAAATATAATATCTATAGAACATACATAAAAAGAATTAAGGGAATCGAAAGGTGTCACTACCAAAAATATCAACTAAACACACAAGAAAGCAGTAATGGAGGAAGTGAGGGACAGAAAAGCTTTAAGACATACAGAAAACAAATAGCAAAATGGCAGAGGTAAGCCCTTCCTTACCAATAATTACTGAAATATAAATGGTTAAACTCTTCAATCAAAAGACAGAGATTGGCAAAATAGATTAAAAAAAAAAAAAGATCCAACAGCATGCTGTCCACAAGAGACTCATTAAAGATGTAAACAGGTTAAAAGTGAAAGGACAGAAAAAAGATATTCCACACAAATAATAACCAAAAGAGAGCAGGGATGGCTATACTAACATCAGACAAAATAGACTTTAATTCAAAAACTGTTACAAGAGATAAAGAACAGTATGCATTGATAAAAAGGTCAATTCATCAAGAAGAAATAAACAATTATGAATATATATGCACCAAACAACAGACCCCCAAACTACATGAAACAACATTGGCATAATTGAAGGGAGAAACACAGTTCTAAAATAAAACAGATTTAAATATCCCACTTTCAATAATGAATAAACAACCAGACAGAAGATCAATAAGGAAACAGAAGACTTGACCAACACTATAAACCAAATGGACCTAAAAAACATATACAGAACACTGTATCCAACAACAGTTTTTCTCAAATGCACACGGAACATGATCTAGGATGTTATACCACAAAACAAGTCTCAATAAATTTTTAAAAACTGAAACCATACAAAGAATCTTTTCTGATCACAAAGGAATGAAACTAGAAATCAGTAACATGAAGAAAATTGGGATATTAACAAATATGTGAAAATTAAGCAAAATGCCTTTGAACAAACAATAGGCAAAGAAAAAAATCAGAAAATACATTGAGACAAATGAAAACATAACATCAAAACTTATGGCATGCAGCAAAAACAGTGTTAAGAGGGTAATTTATAGCTGTAAATATATATTTAAAAAAAAGATCTCAAATCAATAACAAGTTTACACATTAGGGAACTAAAAAAAAGATCAAACTAAGCACAAAGATACCAGAAGAAAGGAAACAATAAAGACTAGTGGAGATAAATAAAATAGAGAACAGAAAAACAACAGAAAAGATCAACAAAGTTAGGGGCTGGCTTTTTAAAAAGATAAATGAAATTGACAAATCTTTACCTGTTAAGACTAAGAAAAAAAGAGAAGACTAAAATTACTAAAATGAGAAATAAAAAGTAGGGACACAACTACCAATTTTACATAAATAAAATGAATTATAAGAGAATACACTAAACAATTATACACCAAAAAGCTGGATTACCTAGAGGAAATGGACCAATACCTAGAAACACACAATCTACCAAAACTGACTCATGAAGAAATAGAAAATCTGAATAGACCTATAACTATAAAGAGATTGAATCAGTAATCAAAAACCTTCCAACAAAAAAAGCCCAGGACTAGATGGCCTCATTGGTGAATTCTACCAAACATTTAAAGAAAAATTAAAACTAATCCTCCACAAACTCTTCCAATAAACTGAAGAGGAGAGATACTTCCTACCACATTCTATGTAACCAGAATTACCCAATACCAAAGCCAGAAAAAGACACTACAAGAAAACTACAGACCAATATCCCTCATGAATAACTATCCAAAAACCCTCAACAAAATACAGCAGCAGCTTAAAAGGAATACACACCTTTGTATTGAAAAGGAAGAACAAAATTATCTCTGTTCACAGAAGACTCGATCATATATGTAGAATTCAGAGAAGTTGCAGGATACAGAATCAACACAAAAAGATCAGCTGAATTTCTATATACCAGCAATAAACAATTGATAAGGAAATTAAGAAAACAATTTCATTTATAATAGCATCAAAAAGAATAAAATACTTAGTAATAAACTTAACAGGAAGTGAAAGACTTGTACACTGAAAACTACAAAACATTGCTGAAAGAAATTATTCTTTATAATTTTTACTATTATTATCGTAAAAAAAAAAAAACAGAAAATAACAAGCATTGGCAAGAATGTAGAGGGACCCCTGTGCATTGCTGATGGGAATGTAAAATTGTACAGCCCACTGTGGAAAACAGTTTTGTGGTTCCTCAAAATGTTAAACATAGAATTACCATATGATTCAGAAATTCTACTCTTAATTATATACCCAAAACAATAGAAAACAGAGACTCAAACAGATACCTGTACACCAACGTTCATAGCAGCATTATTCACAATAGCCAAAAGGTGGAAACAACTCTAATGTCATTAAGAGATGAATGAATAACCAAATATGGTATGTACATACAGTAGAATATTATCCAACCTTAAAAAAGACTGAAATTCTGATATATTTCTACAATATAAATGAACCTAGAAAGCATTATGCTAAGTGAAATAAGCCAAACATAAAGGACAAATATTGCATGATTCTACTTATATGAAGTCTACAACAGGCAAATTTATAGAGACAGAAAATAGAATAGAGATTACCAGAAGCTGAGTGAGAAAGAAGAATGGGGAGTTATTATTTAATGGGTACAGAGCTGCTATTTGGGAAGATGAAAAAGTTTTGGAAATGGGTACTGGTGATGTTTGCACAACAATGTAAATGTACTTAATGCCACTGAGTTGTACACTTTACAATGGTTAAACAGGGCCAGCCCCGTGGCTTAGCAGTTAAGTGTGCGTGCTCCGCTACTGGCGGCCCAGGTTCAGATCCCGGGCGCACACCGATGCACCGCTTCTCTGGCCATGCTGAGGCCAGGTCCCACATACAGCAACTAGAGGGATGTGCAACTACGATATACAACTATTTACTAGGGCTTTGGGGAAAAAAAGGAGGAGAATTGGCAGTAGATGTTAGCTCAGAGCCGGTCTTCCTCAGCAAAAAGAGGAGGATTAGCACTGATGTTAGCTCAGGGCTGATCTTCCTCACAAAAAAAAAAAAAAATCACTCTATGGACCATGAAGTGATTAAAATGGTTAAACAGATTTTAAATATACTTAAAGACGAAATCAAGTTACTAGAAATCTGACCTAGTTACTTGGTTGAGATAAGCATATGTTTAGTAAACTGCCAGGTACACATTTTTATCTCTGTCCAGCCATGTACCACCTGAACAAAAAGAAGAATTCAGAGACTGCAGAGCATGTAATATTTTTTGTATTTGTCTAAGACACTCATGGTTATAAATGTGGTTAAATTCAATATTCTTATGATTCATGTCATGTAATTTCTACTATCATTAAAACAACAAAGATATCAGGCACCTGGGTATCTCCACCCACGTACACCCTTTATTTTAGTAAGATAAATAACTCCAGCCCTCATCCTATCTATATTCTTTGAGGATGGACAGACTCTGTCTTTATACGGGGACTGACTTCCTGCCATATTGCTGAAGCTCCTTGCTCTCCATCATCCCTTCTCACATTTCCTCCTTTTGTTCCTACATCCTTCATACCTCTCTCCCAGGCTGCCCAAGAAACCCAAAACTCCTCTTTATTTTTGTCTTCTCTTTCCAGACTTCTCATATCCACAAAGGCTCAAGATATTTTCTCAACAAAAAAGTCATCTCCTCTGATGTATGAACTACGCTATTTGCTTAGTATGTGAAAGTTGTTCAGTCAACTCTTGTTTTATACCATTGCTTTCCTTTCAATGACGTTAGAATTCATATACAATGAAAGCCAGAGATTTTTTATTAGCTTGTTATTTACTTTAAGTGCTAAATAACAAAAAAGTTATAAATTTAAAAATATTAGCCTTTAATTCAGAAAGTATTTTCAGTTTTAGATGCCCACTTTCCTCTCAAATCTGACAGTATAAATTTCAAAACTCTTTGAAAACGTACAAGTACTCACAGAGGAAATAAAAAAGTAGCTCCTGATGGTTCCCAATAAACAACTATCTTTAAAAAATTCTCCTTGACTAGTTGTAACTCTACTTAGTATGCTTACCACAAACTACTAAATGGAAACATACACAAGGACCTCCACTGGACAATATAAAATAAAATTTCAGTAAGCATTCACAGTTCCTACCTTCTAAAGCAGTCTAAATTGAAACAAACTGCACATGTAATTACAGTCACAGGCATAGAAAAAAACCTACATTATACATTGGCTGAGAGCATAGATATGAGTAGGAGGAGTGAATACAGAGTCACAAGAAGTTTCATGTGAGAGACAAGGTACACTCTAGAAGAAGAGAGAGCTTTGGAGCTATCTATGCCCATTGATGTCCTCTCTCAATTAATTCTCAGGACAACCTTAGGAAGGAGAAATAAACAACCCCTATGTGGAAACTAATATATGAAGAGAAAAATTTAGGAAGGTCACGGGTTCTTTGGCTAGGGTACATAATAGCAGAATTAGGATTTGATGCCACAACATGTTTAATCCCAAAACCTATGCATTCCCAGAACTAACGTGGAAGATACATAAACAGTCGTCCCTCGGTATCCGCAGGGGATTGGTTCCAGGACCCCACGTCGGATACCAAAATCCGAAGATGCTCAAGCCCCTTATATCAAATGGCATACTATTTGCATATAACCTACACACATTGTCCCATATACTTTATCATCTCTAGATTACTTATAATACCTGATACAATGTAAATGCTATTAAATAGCTGTTGTATAGTTTGGGGAATAACGACAAGAAAAAAAAAAGTCTGTACATGTTCAGTACAGACCCAACCATCATAGGTCTTTCGATCTGTGGTTGGTTGAATCCACAGATGCAGAAGCCACAGACATGCAGGGCTGACTGTACAGGCATGCACTGCATAACGACGTTTCAACCAACAAGAGACCACATATACAATGGTGGTCCCATAAGATTAGTACCATATAGCCTAGGTGTGTAGTAGGCTATACATCTAGGTTTGTGTAAGTTCACTCTGTGATGTTCACACAATGAGAAAATAGCCTAACGACACATTTCTCAAAACATATCCTCGTTGTTAAGTGCCATATGACTACATATCTAAATAATGAAAATCACCCCCATCATTACATGTCTGATGGATATTTAATATTAAGCCTCAACTTACATAACCAAAAAAAACCTGAAAGTTTTTCCCCCACAGAATCACTAACACAAGAAAAGTATAAAATTTGGAAAGTCTCTAACCTCTAACTCTATTTATTTTCATATGGCAGACACAATCTCAAATCTAAGCTTGATGGGAGAATACCCTATATATTGGAATAGCCTGGATTCTTGAAAAACTGAATATGTACTAATCTGATCTCTAGGGAATGACCAGCAAGCTGAAATCCATGGCTTGTCCTGGAGATAGACCAAACTAAAACTCAGTATTTCCAAACCTAAGGCACACACATCTCCTGCCCTGACATGCATGTGGTCAGGCATATGGACTTTTGTTGAACTATATTTATTATCTGTATTTTGTTATTTGTTTCATCAGTAATCCTCAACTTGGTTCTAAGGCTTAGATAAAACAGTAAATTGTATTTAAATCCTTGTTTTGAATACTTATATGAAAATTCAATAAATATTTCAGATAAGAAGACAAAGACTTTATAAAGACTCTTTCACATAGAAAGACAAACAGAGAGGGGGAAAAAAAGGAAAAGGTTGGCTTTGGCTACCACCAATCTGTAACCCATCTCAAAGTATCCATCTGTACTGATCAAAATATATTTAAGTAAAATCCATATTCAGCAGTATAATTCACTTAATAGGTTAAAAAGAAAACTAGTAGAATCTGTGGTGAAGTTACAGACTTACGAAATACATAGAAAGAACTTTTCATCTTGTGGTCTCAACATCAAGACATCTTTATGTATATCAAAAAATAAAAGATACTTGGTTTTTGTTTGTACATTATTTTAAAAATAAGCTTAAATACAAGGACAATTTACATAGCACTTAGTGGTACACACTGTAATGCACAATAAAACTTATTTAAGTGTTGATAAAATAATCTTTAAAAGTAGTTTAAATGACCAAGAGTGAAATAAAGGCAGAGAAAAAAATAAAATCATGTAGTGAATCATGAATCCCTACATAATTTCATATTCTTTTTTCTCCATTTTAAAAGTTAACTTTACTTCACAAATGTCTGACTAAACCAGTGCTCACACTTTGACACAGAGTATCATTATACAAAAATTTTTAATGTTTTCATACATTAGAGTAAATGCCATTTATTCTAAAAATTCTTATAATTTACTTAGAAGTTATTTAACCTAATTCTCCCATGGGGAACCAAATTCTTTGTCTGTAGGCAAGTTCTTTTTTGAAGCAAACCAACTAACTCAATAAAGGGTTTTAATGAGACATAATATTGAAATAATTTCTTACAGTCCCTTTACATGTCAAAAATCAATAATGCCAAAGTAAATGCATTTAGAATGGCAATACTTTAAAATTTTTCTACACTTTAAAATATTATTATATAACAGGCTTAAGTTCCTATATTTACACTCATTTAACTTCAGCTCTGTAGACATTTAAACTCACAGAAACTGAAATCATGAAGTTTAGTTACTAAGTACTATAAATAACAATATACAATGCTGATGAATACACATAACACATGAATACTCATCCTTGTCTCAACTAGTTAAATATATACATAATAGTTCAGTAAAATCTGTATTGAAATTTATCATTGTGTTATCTAACTTTTAAAACTTAATGCAGACCTTATAGTACAGAGATGTAAAGTATTTGTTACCTACATTAAAAAACATCTGGCTTAATTTCTAAGCCTGCCATTCCCACATGAATCTTCACAATACAGTGAAGAAAAGGTAGGAAGGAAATAATGTATGAAAATATCATCACGCAAATATTTTATCACTTACTCAGTTCACACAACAAATATTTAATGAATATCTACGTGTACCAAGCACTATGCCAGACGCCAGGGATACAAAGGAGAGCTACGACAATAGTCTCTAATTTCATGGTAACTACAGTTTCACAAGGTGATAGACTCCGATCAGATAATTCTATGATTGAGCACATAAAACCAAATTGATATAAATGCTCTATGAAAAGGAATACAGATCTATGAAAGTCCATAATAAAGTGAGCTGTCCCAGAATAAGGGCTCAGGGAAGACTTCAGAGACAAAAGAAGAGTTTCAAGCTGAGAACTGAAAGATGAGAAAAATTAAGAAAGTGAGACGAGTGGCGAGAAAAAAAAAAACAGATAAAGGTCCAGCACTGGGAGGGAGCACAGCACATTCAAGAAACAGAAAGGACAGTGTGGCTAGATGCACAGACCAAGAAAGGGAGTGGTATAATAAGAGGCCAAAGAGGAGAGGGACAAGATCATAAAGGAGTTTAGCCCATCCCATGATCTTAGTCTTTATCCTAGTCTTTACTTTTCACTTCTGAAGTGAAAAATGTCTGTTTCTAATATAAGTTCTACTTGTGCAACATCTTTGTAGGTAACGGAAGCTTCACAAACAACTGTTTAAAGAATAAGTCACAGTGGTCTTACTTGAGGCAAATATAGATTTCTGTTTCTTTAATTAATTTCAAGATCATATAAGAGGCAAGAAAAAAATCACCACCCACTCAAAATAAAATATTTGTATCTAAGAAGCTAGGATGTTTTCCTCCGAGCCTTCTTCTGCTTCTACAGATTATTTTACTTTTAAAGTATAGTACTCAAACTGAATATGATAATATAAAAAGGGACCAATATCAAAAGATTAAATAGCGGGGCCAGCCCCGTGGCAGGAAGCGGTTAAGTGCGCCCGCTCTGCTGCAGGGCCCGAGGTTCGCCAGTTCGGATCCTGGGCACGCACTGACACGCCGCTTGGCAAGCCATGCTGTGGCGGCGTCCCATATAAAGTGGAGGAAGATGGGCATGGATGTTAGCCCAGGGCCAGTCTTCCTCAGCAAAAAAAGAGGATTGGCAGATGTTAGCTGAGGGCTGATCTTCCTCACAAAAAAAAAAAAAAGATTAAATAGGAAACATTCCTTTCCAATTTTTGTATCCCTATAGAATTCTATCTGTTTTAAATACCATTTTCCTAACTGTTCAGTCATTTTAAATTGTGGCCTGTCATCCAACATCAAATATTTAACAAAATAATGTAAGTGATATAGTTTAAAAATCTGGGGCAGTGCCCATCTCATCAGAGTTATTAAAATTTCTTTTAAATTCCTTTTACCATTATGGTCCCTCATCCCTCTCCATGTAATATTCAGTAGCATAAATAATTATATTCTTATTTCCTCATCCCTAGTGATTAATAAAGATATTGACATTCAAAAAATAGTTATCATAAATTTACTAAGGATAAAAATACTGGACTATGGAGAGTGACGTCAGCATCATGGCGGAGTGAGCTTTCCCGTGAACTCTTCCCCCAACAAGATACAACAAAAGCAACAGTCACAGACCAACAACGGAATCCCAGACACAGAAAAGCTAGAGTGGAGGGATCCACACTGCCGCACATCTGAGGGCGGAACGTGCTGGGCCCCCGGAGGAAGTGGGGAGAGGTAAGGAGAACTCCTCTCCCTCCCCATCAGATCAGCGATCCCGGTCCGCCCGGCTCCCAGAGAGGGGGGAGGGGTGGCCGTCGGCGGGGAAACTGTGGCTCTTCGGACTCTCTCAGCCAGTGGGAAACTCCCGCACAGAGGACTCAGAGGAGCCACAGGGCTACCATCAACATCTGAGCACCCCAGAGAGCGGATAAAGAGGGGCAAACGAGAAGCCTCCCACGTCAGGGGCCCAGAGGGCAAAAGAGAGAGCTCTCCCCTCCCCGCAAACCGGACTCTGCAGCTCAAACGACCAGACCAGACCTAGCAATCCGTGACAGACCAGACCAAGTGATCCGACAGACCAGACCAAGTGATCCGCGACAGACCAGACCAAGTGATCCGACAGACCAGACCAAGTGATCCGCGACAGACCAGACCAAGTGATCCGCGACAGACCAGACCAAGCGATCCGGGGCAGACCAGATCAAACGACTGGACCCATGGATCGCAGCGGGGAAAAAAAAAACAAAACTGCGGATCGCAGCAGAAAAACCGGGGCAGAGCACAGGGGGCTTAGACTACACAGCCCTTTACCACCAGACAGTGGCGGCAGGTGGAAATTGCAACCAGAGATTTCCAGGATGAGGAAAAACAAAACCAACACAGGAACCACAATGCAAAAATATATGAAATCACCAGACCAGAAACAAAATGACAAGCACCCAGAAATCAACCCTGAAGACACAGAAATCCATAAACTAAATGACAGAGACTTCAAAATAGCTATCATAAAAACACTCAACGAAATACGAGACAACACAGGCAAACAATTCAATGAGATTAGGAGTTTCTTCACAAAAGAGATTGAAATCATAAAGAAAAACCAATCAGTGCTGATGGAGATGAAGAATACAATGGAGGAAATAAAGGAGAATCTGGAATCTTTAAAGAACAGAGCTGACAATATGGAGGAAAGAATTAGTACTTTAGAGGATAGGAATACAGATATACTCCAGATGGAAGAGGAGAGAGAACTAAGACTAAAAAGAAATGAAGAAAGACTCCGAGAAATATCTGACTCTATTAGAAAATGTAACATAAGAATTATAGGTATTCCTGAGGGAGAGGAGAAGGAAAGAGGAACAGAGAGCCTATTCAAGGAAATAATAGCTGAGAATTTCCCAAATCTGGGGAAGGAGCAGGAAATACCAGTAAGCGAAGCCAACAGGACACCTATATATATTAACAGACAAAGGCCTTCACCACGACACCTAGTGGTAAGGCTAGCCAGGAGCAACGACAAAGAAACAATATTAAGGGCAGCTAGACAAAAACAAAAAATAACGTACAAAGGAACTCCCATCAGGCTCTCAGCAGATTTCTCAACAGAAACTTTACAGGCTAGAAGAGACTGGAATGATATATTCAAAATACTGAAAGACAAAAACTTTCAGCCAAGAATACTCTATCCAGCAAAAATATCCTTCAAATATGATGGAGAAATAGTAACTCTCCCAGATAAACAAAAGCTAAGGGAGTTCATGGCCACGAGACCCCCACTACAAGAAATACTCAAGAAGGCCCTCAGGCCTGAAAAAAAGAAGAGAAAGGGAACACAAAGGTTGGAGGAAGGAGAAAAGTAGGTAGACAAACTCAGAAAATATAGTAGCTCTTTACCAGAATAGGTTAGCAACCACTTAAATACTAAATTCAAAGATCAAAGGAAGAAATTCACCAAAAATAAATTTAACCTCATCACTGTAAACACACAGCCACAACACAAGATAGAATAAGGGATAACAAGAACAATTTAGAAGGGGAAGAGGAAAGTGACTGAATTGACTTAGTATAAGGAAATAGGAGGCCATCAGATAATGGACTATCTCATACACAAGATTTTTTGCCCAAACCTCAAGGTAACCACTAAACAAATAATCAAAGCAAAACCACATAGGATAAACAAAGAGAAAACTAGAAGACTCATAAGACAGAACAACCAAACTGAATTGGCAGTCCAAAACAAATGGGACAAGAAACAAAGGAAATGCAAAAGAACCAGAAAATAAGTGACAAAACAGCAACAATAAGCCCTCATATATCAATAATTACCCTAAATGTAAATGGATTGAACTCTCCAATCAAAACATACAGAGTGGCAGGATGGATTAAAAAGCAAGACCCAACAATATGCTGCCTTCAGGAAACACATCTTAGCACTAAAGACAAGCACAGGCTCAGAGTGAAAGGATGGAAGACAATACTCCAAGCTAATGGCAAACAAAAGAAAGCAGGTGTTGCCATACTCATATCAGACAAAGTAGACTTCAAGATAAAACAGGTTAAGAAAGACAAAGAAGGGAAATATATAATGATAAAAGGGACACTACATCAAGAAGACATATCACTTATAAATATATATGCACCCAACATAGGAGCACCAATGTACATAAAGCAACTATTAACAAACCTAAAAGGAGAAATCAACAACAACACAATAATAGTAGGGGATCTTAACACACCACTTACAGCAATGGATAGATCATCCAGACAAAAAGTTAATAAAGAAATAGTAGACTTAAATGAAAAACTGGACGAGATGGACCTAGTAGACATATACAGAGCACTCCATCCAAAAACAGCTGACTACACATTCTTCTCAAGCTCACATGGAACATTCTCTAGGATAGACCATATGTTGGGAAACAAAGCAAGCCTCAATAAATTTAAGAAGATTGAAATCATAACAAGCATCTTTTCAGACCATAAGGCTATGAAACTAGAAATGAACCATGAAAAAAAAACTGGGAAAGTGACAAAAATGTGGAGATTAAACAACATGCTACTGAACAACCAATGGATCATTGATGAAATTAAAGGAGAAATCAAAAACTATCTGGAAACAAACAAAAATGATAACATGCCATATCAAACCATATGGGATGCAGCAAAAGCGGTCCTGAGAGGGAAACTCATAGCGATACAAGCCCACCTTAACCAACAAGAAAAAGCCCTAATAGGCAACCTTAAATTACACCTAACAGAACTAGAAAAAGAACAAACAAAGCCCAAAGCCAGCAGAAGGAGAGAAATAATAAAGATCAGAGCAGAAATAAATGAAATTGAGACCAAAAAAACAGTAGAAAGGATTAATGAAACAAAGAGTTGGTTCTTCGAGAAGATAAACAAAATCGACAAACCCTTAGCCAGGCTTACTAAGAAAAAAGAGAAAAGGCTCAAGTAAATAAAATTAGAAATGAAAGAGGAGAAATTACAACAGATACCATGGAAATACAGAGGATTATAAGAGAATACTATGAGAAATTATATGCCAACAAATTGGGCAATCTAGAAGAAATGGATAAATTCTTAGACTTATACAACCTCCCAAAATTGAACCAAGAAGAAATGGAGAATCTGAATAGACCAATAACAAGTAAAGAGATTGAAATAGTAATCAAAAACCTTCCAAAAAATAAAAGTCCAGGACCAGATGGCTTCTCCAGTGAATTTTACCAAACATTCAAAGAAGATTTAATACCCATCCTTCCAAAAAATAGAGGAAGATGGAACACTTCCTAAATCATTCTACGAGGCCAACATCACCCTGATACCAAAACCAGACAAAGACAATACAAAGAAAGAAAATTACAGGCAATATCGCTGATGAACCTTGATGCAAAAATCCTCAACAAAATACTGGCAAACCAAATACAACAATACATTAAAAAGATCATACACCATGATCAAGTGGGATTTATACCAGGGACGCAGGGATGGTTCAACATCCGCAAATCAATCAACGTGATACATCACATCAACAAAACAAAGAATAAAAACCACATGATCATCTCAATAGACGCAGAGAAGGCATTTGACAAGATACAACATCCATTTATGATAAAAACTCTCAATAAAATGGGAATAGAAGGAAAGTACCTCAACATAATAAAGGCCATATATGACAAACCCACAGCCAACATCATACTCAACGGGGAAAGACTGAAAGCCATTCCTCTGAGAACAGGAACGAGGCAGGGCTGCCCACTCTCACCACTCCTGTTCAACATAGTACTGGAGGTTTTGGCCAGAGCAATTAGGCAAGAAAAAGGAATAAAAGGAATCCAAATAGGTAACGAAGAAGTGACACTCTCACTATTTGCAGATGATATGATTGTATATATAGAAAACCCTAAAGAATCTGTTGGAAAACTATTAGAAACAATCAACAACTACAGCAAAGTTGCAGGGTACAAAATCAATCTACAAAAATCAGTTGCATTTCTATATGCTAATAATGAACTAACAGAAAGAGAGCTCAAAAAGATAATACCATTTACAATTGCATCAAAAAGAATAAAATACCTAGGAATAAATCTTACCAAGAAGGTGAAGGACCTATACAATGAGAACTACAAGACATTATTGAAAGAAATCCATGATGACATAAAGAAATGGAAAGATATCCCATGCACATGGATTGGAAGAATAAACATAGTTAAAATGTCTATATTACCTAAAGCAATCTACAGATTCAATGCAATCCCAATCAGAATCCCAATGACATTCTTCACAGAAATAGAAAAAAGAATACTAAAATTTATATGGTGCAACAAAAGACCCTGAATAGCTAAAGAAATCCTAAAGAAAAAGAACAAAGCAGGAGGCATCACAATCCCTGACTTCAAAACATACTACAAAGCAATAGTAATCAAAACAGCATGGTACTGGTACAAAAACAGACACACAGATCAATGGAACAGAATTGAAAGCCCAGAAATAAAACCACACATATACGGACAGCTAATTTTCGACAAAGGTGCTAAGAACATGCAATGGAGAAAGGAAAGTCTCTTCAATAAATGGTGTTGGGAAAACTGGGCAGCCACATGCAAAAGAATGAAAGTGGACCATGTGCTATCGCCATTCACAAAAATTAACTCAAAATGGATCAAAGACCTGAAGGTGAGACCTGAAACTATAAAACTCATAGACGAAAATATAGGCAACACACTATTTGACATTGGTTTTAAAGGAATCTTTTCGGATGACATGCCTACCCAGACTAGGGAAACTAAAGAAAAAGTAAACAAGTGGGACTGTATCAGATTAAAGAGCTTTTATAAGACAAATGAAACCAGAATCAAGATGAACAGACAACCAACCAGCTGGGAGAGAATATTTGCAAAACATACATCTGACAAGGGGTTGATCTCCATAATATATAAAGAACTCACACAATTGAACAACAAAAAAACAAACAACCCGATCAAAAAATGGGCAGAGGAAATGAAGAGACACTTCTCCAAGGAAGATATACAGATGGCCAATAGGCACATGAAAAGATGCTCAACATCACTAATCATCAGGGAAATGCAAATCAAAACAACACTAAGATACCACCTCACGCCTGTTAGAATGGCTATAATCACCAAGACAAAAACAACAAATGTTGGAGAGGATGTGGAGAAACAGGAACCCTCATACACAGCTGGTGGGAATGCAAATTGGTGCAGCCTCTATGGAAAACGGTATGGAGATTCCTCAAAGAATTAAAAATAGAGATGCCCTATGATCCAGCCATCCCACTACTGGGAATCTATCCAACGCACCTGAAATCAACAATCCAAAGAGGCTTATGCACCCCTATGTTCATTGCAGCATTATTCACCATAGCCAAGAAGTGGAAGCAACCTAAGTGTCCCTCGACTGACGACTGGATTAAGAAAATGTGGTATATATATATACAATGGAATACTACTCAGCCATAAAAAAAGACAAAATCATCCCATTTGCAACAACATGGATGGGCCTGGAGTGTATTATTGTTAAGTGAAATAAGCCAGAAAGAGAAAGACAAACACTGTATGATCTCACTCATATGTGGAATATAAACCAACACATGGACAGAGAAAACTGGACTGTGGTTACCAGGGGCAGTGGGGGTGGGGGGTGGGCACAAGGGGTGAAGGGAGTCATATATATGGTGATGGACAAACAAAAATGTACAACCCAAAATTTCACAATGTTAGAAACCATTAAAACATCAATAAAAAAAAAAAAGAAAAAAAAAAATACTGGACTATGCACTGGGATTGAAATATGATTAAGATACACTTTCTTTGATGATTTCTAAATATCAATAGTCAACTTGGGACATAGGTAAAATATAACAAAATTCAATACCTACACTGAAATAAGATCTTAAAGTGACTGAGAGATTCGGGAGTTTGGACTTAACTTTTATTTCTTTAGTCAGCCAACACTTCTTGTGGAAATAATTTAAGAGCAGAAATTAGTTCTAATGAAAAAGAGAGAAAATGAAGTTGAACTTCTAAGCTAATATTTTTAATATGAAAGAAACAAAAGACTACATACATGCCTCTAGTCAACCTACACATCTCAAAATATTTCTGTACCCCTCAAAAAACTAAAATTCAGACTTACAAAGACTTCACAATTCAAGACATTTTATAGTTAAGTGTTTTCAAATGGCCTATAAATCAGATTTGAATATAACATACATAAGATAAGAAATATGAAGTTTCTTTTTTTTTTTATACCTTTGACTGTATACCCCCACAGTGATTTATTGATTTATTTTTATTTATTTATTTTTTCTGTGAGGAAGATCAGCCCTGAGCTAACATCCATGCTAATCCTCCTCTTTTTTGCTGAGGAGGACCGGCTCTGAGCTAACATCTATCGCCAATCCTCCTCCTTTTTTTCCCCAAAGCCCCAGTAGATAGTTGTATGTCATAGTTGCACATCCTTCTGTTTGCCGTATGTGGGACGCGGCCTCAGCATGGCCGGAGAATCGGTGCGTTGTTGCGCGCCCGGGATCTGAACCCGGGCCACCAGCAGCGGAGCGCGTGCACTTAACCGCTAAGCCACAGGGCCACCCCTGAAGTTTCTTTCTAAAAGAGCTTTTTTAAAAAAATATTTTATTATAGTGAATATATAACTTTATAGTTTTTACCTAACTCACCTTCATCATTTATTATTTTATTTTTCCTGCATTGCTGTTCCATATAAACATTAAAAGTAATGACTCAAGGGCCGGCCCGGTGGCTTAGCGGTTAAGTGCGCACGCTCCACTACTGGCAGCCCGGGTTCGGATCCTGGGCGCACACCAACGCACCACTTCTCCGGCCATGTCCCACATACAGCAACTAGAAGGATGTGCAGCTATGACGTACAACTATCTACTGGGGCTTTGCGGGGGAAACAAAAAGGAGGAGGATTGGCAATAGATATTAGCTCAGAGCCGGTCCTCCTCAGTAACAAAAAAGGAGGATTAGCATGAATGTTAGCTCAGAGCTGATCTTCCTCACAAAAAAAAAAGTAATGACTCAAAGTCAATCTAAACTTACAGCTGTAACTATTTTCCATGATACCAACTAGTAAGAGAAAAACTAGCATAAGCACAGCAGTCTTTGCCAATGCTTTTCTCCACCCTAAGAGAGTAACAACATTGCTTCTCTGAGTGGTCTAGTAGAACTTGAGCATTGAAGTAGCAAAGAAGAACAAAACACATACAAATTACAGCGGGGAATTGAACTTTTTTTTTTTTTTTTTTTTTTTGCTGAGGAAGATTCACCCTGAGCTAACATCTGTTGCCAATCTTCCTCTTTATGTATGTGAGCTGCTGCCACAGCATGGCCACTGATGAGAGGTGTAGGTCTGCACCGAGGAAGTGAACCCAGGCCACTAAAGCAGAGCGCGCTGAACTTAACCACTAGGCCATTGGAGCTGGCCATGGGAACTGAACTTTTGTCCCTACAAAGAAGCAATGCCATCTTTCTATCATATCCATCCATCCATCCATTTATATATCTATATTTATCTTTGTCTTTCTACTATACCCTAGGGCTACAGTTTAGTAATTGTATGTATTGTATGGAAGCTATACTTTAAATGCAGGTGCACACACATACGCACATCCTTTGTATACTGTTAACCACTGAAGCATTCCCATTTAATATTGTGTGTGTCAGGGGGAGAGAGAGAGAGAGATTCAAAATGACAGTCAAAAATTAAAAAGAAAGAACTCTTCGGGCTCGCCCTGTGGCATAGAGGTTGAGTTTGGTGCCCTCCGCTTTGGTGGCCCGGGTTCGCAGGATCGGACCCCAGGTGTGGACCTACGACACTTGTCAGCCATGCTGTAGCAGCAACCCACGTACAAAGTACAAGAAGACTGGCACAGATGTTAGCTCAGAGCTAATCTTCCTCAGAAAAAAAAGACAAAAAAAGAACTCTTTGGTTACCTTTGGAGGATTTCAGAGAACCAACTCAATCTGAAAACCGGTAGGTAAGAGGAAAACCAGCATTTATTCTGCCTTTTCTATATAAACTGTACTGCAGGAAAATAAAGCAGTTGATAAGAGAAAGTTCTTTATAGAAGTCCAACTAATAAATGAAAAAGGAATGATAAAATTAGAATAACATTATTTTGCAACCCTTAATAAAATAATGGATCTAAGCAATGATCATCAGTGGCTGCTAAAACCATTAGGTGAAAAGTTGATAGGAAACTTGACAATGGATAGATTAGGCTGACAATACTTAAACCTAATGATCAGTCTTATCACCACAGAGAGAGACAACCAGAAGTTATGTGCCTTATGATATTATGCAAAAGAAGGCACAAACATCTATAAAGTATTCTTTAAAAAAAAATTAAACTCAAGTCTGATCAAGCCCCTGTATTTAACTACCAGCTCGTTAAAAGCACAGGGGTCAGAGAAATATGGTAAATGACACCACAAAGATATTGTCAGCAAAACTCAAAATGTGAAAAATTCTGTAAGACAAATAACCTACTTTATTCATCAAATAAATTACAAGGAGGGAAAAGGACAGAGAAAGAAGGAACTAATGATTAAAAGAGACTTAAAAAGTATATCAATTAAACGTAATATGTGGACCTTGTTTAGATCTTGACTCAAGCAAACTGTACAAAAAATCAAAACCCTTTATGAGACAATGGGAAAATGTGAATACTAATTGGATATTTAATTATATTAAAGAATTATTAATTTTCAGGTGTGTGATAGTATTGTGGTTATGATAAAACAAGAAAAATGTGTGCCTATGTTTTCAAGATATATACATATGCACACATACATATATTTACAGATAAAATTGATATGATGTACAAGAATTGCTTCAAAAGAGTCTGGGAGAAAGGTGCAGGGAGAACTGGTATAGATGAAATAAAATTGGCTATGTATTGGGGCCGGCCCTGTGGCCTAGTGGTTAAGTTCAGCGCACTCCGCTTCAGCGGCCCAGGTTCGGTTCCCGGGCGTGGACCTATACCACTGATCAGTGGCCATGCTGTGGCGGCAACCCACACACAAAATAGAGGAAGACTGGCACAGATGTTACCACAGGGCAAATCTTCCTCAGCAAAAAAAATGGCTAGGTATTAAATGTTGAAACTGGGTGATGGGTACATAAAGGTTCATTATATTATTCTATTTTTATATATGTTTTTAAATGCTCATTTTAAAATTTGAAAAAAAATAAAGAATTGTCCTATGTAGACTGTTAACCTCTGAGGCATTCTTATTTAACATACTAATTGAGTACACCCATGCATGAGGCACTATTCCAGGTGCTAGAGACACAGTATAACAGGAGAGAAGCATTTTAAAATTCCCTACAACAGAGCAACGGATAAATGAATTATCACATAATTACTAATACAGAGGAAGAAGTAATTAGAAGTATATAATTCCAGATATTTACTAATAGTAGTTGACAAATATGAACATGAACAATAAGTAAATGGGTTTTTTTGGTAATCATCTCCCATTGTTTCCTCTTCTGATCCATAGCTTTCCAATAGTACCAAAGTAGTAAGCCAAAGTAAAAATATCATCTACTTGCTTCCTCCTTTCTACACAAACATTGATTGCATATTGTTTGAAAAATTTTGGTTTCCTTTTGTTAGGACAGCTTAAAATCAAAATTATGACAAACACATTTGGCCACTTCCCTCCTTTTTATTTAACTTTCTACTACAACATAATAACAAGAAGCATTTAATTAAAGTAAAAGAAAACTGAGCAAAGTAAGAAAAAATTTAAAAACAACAGCTTGAGAACTTTCCATGTAATCATGGATATGAAGGCCAAAACTGTCTTCTATAAAAATGTAGGTAAAAATGATAAACTACTAAATCTAAAATTGGTATATTGTGCTAGCCCAATAAATACTGATTATTTCCTACAAATAAGAAACTGTGACAAAGAATTATAGACTTCTTTTAAAACTTAGTTTGAAATCTCATACTTAAAAATTAGACTATTATAAATATCAATACCTACTTATATACATACACATTTACAAGCAGTAGCTTAAACATTTCAAAATAAAATATAAAAATATAACTATATAGTTGTCCTTTATGATTTTTTTCTTAATTTATATTTTTAAACGATTTTTCTTTAAACTGTTGCAATACTAAAACTCTCTTGACTATAAATATTTTAATGTAACTGAGCACTGGATAGGTAACATTGGAACAAAGCACTTATTAAAGATATGTATTATGTAAAGAAATTAAGAGATATTACTTATAGAAATAAGCCATTCTGTTTCACAAAAAAAGAAGAGGACAGTCACAAATTTCTAGGTCACAACAGAAAGGAGCAAGTAACATTAGATGGAAAGAACAAAACATTGTTTAATAGAAATATGATTTTGACCACATCACCTAGTTCCCCACGAAGGACCTTCACGTTCAGAAAATCATGAAGGAAAAGAACTGAAATACACAGAGCAGTTGTAAACCACTTATAAAGCTCATATTGGGAGACAGGATTAAATACACAGGATCTTGTTAGGGAATAACAATGTCAGATGTTATTCAATGTATCTTTTTTGATTTGGGGGACATATTTTGGTACATGGTATCTCTGAAAACATCTAACTCTGAGTTCTCTAAAAAACCAGTTCAACACTACACTGTTACACGCTGAATATTCAAATAGAAGCAGCCAACAGAAAGGCCAAGCCTCTACACAGAGGTGAGCAGACCCAACATTAGGCTATGCAGCCTGGGTATCACTACTGCTTTGTCAATTGTTCTGGCAGCAACAGGAATCTCTATCTCAGGAGGCAAAATTTGTTTAGAAAAATAATAATAATAACATCATGTACTGCATCCTTAGAAAACTGACCAGCTAAAACAGTGACCAAGAAAGAAAATCAGATGAATGAAGCACTAGAAAATGAGAGATTTACTAGCCATGATAAATGGCGCTCAAGTATTCAATACCAGTTTCTTATAAACAAAAGAAGAAATAACAGACCCAAACATAAAGAGGTACATGGCACTAAGTCAGACAGAGCCCAGAATGCTGTCCTTTTGACACCTAGCTCTGTATTCTTTTCATTACACAGCACTACTTTTCTCTTTCAATGATGTCTTCAATTAGATCATTATAAAAACAACTTGCATTTACTGAAGACGTATACATCCCAATCAGCTTGTCCAATGACCCCATTAGAACTTGGGGTAGAGCCATTACCCCACTTGCCCAAGATGACACGTTTCCAGGCAGAGTAAGGTCTAAAAGAACCCACATGCTCTGCATTCCTAGAAAAACAAAGCGCTGTCTGAAGCCCAAACACTCAGGTAAATGGCGTTCTCTTCACAGACACAAAGCCTAATTTGGCTAATGTTTCCCACAGATTTTGTCCACAAGAATTCCATGCTAGTGTATTCTTGTTCTGGGCCCATAGTATCCTGTATAGCTCCATCAATCTAAGATCACAACCTGTGAAATTAGCATGTTCCAAGTCACTTTCATAAAGTTAACTTTCTTTTTCAACTGCTAAGTACCTAAAAAGCACCCTGTTTCTTTTAAACGTCACATCCAGACCATTAACACCACTGAGTGTCAATTCAAAGATAAATATATTAAACATCTGTTAAATCTATTATGTTTTTTTTAATTTTTTCCATGTACCTTTTTAATACTTAAAATTTTATCTATATTCTAACACATATATTTTCCCTCAAGCAATTGAGATTCTCACCAAATCATAAAGACTCTGACAGAGAGTAAATTTTGTCATACAAATACTTTATATACTTTTTATGTACACATAATACCACAACATACAAAATACATATTCTTTTCTAAAAGTATGTGAATTGCTATTTGGTTTTTCTCTGTTCTCACTAATACACTCTCTTTCAACTGTATCCAAGCCCTAAAGTAACTTGAAGAAAACTCGAAATAAATGAACCTGATTAAAACAAATTCAAGGGGCCACACCACCAAAGAAGCAAATCCCTAATATCATGTGCTCCAAGAACTATTGCAGAATAGTTTTTCAAAAGTACTATAATATAGTCTATTTCAGAACATGAATTATGTTAATATAATTTCCTAAATTTAAATAAAACATAATAGATTCCTAAAAACAAATGACAACCAAGCAATTATTTCAAATAGTAAAATGTCATGTCTTTATCAAATGCCAGTTACTCATTTCTGTCGACAACTGTCCTGCAGAATTCATAAATAAATTCAAACAGTATCTACCTGAAAAATGTTCTGAGAAACTTACCATCATTTTGGCTCTTGCCCTTCATCTCCTCCTTCCACGATAGGATGGTGTTCAGGGGAACATAGTCCCTTATGTATTCTTTGCGTCTCTCCTCTAAGGTCATCTTCAGTAAACGTTCTTGCAAAATAAAAGCAGAATCTCTATTTGTATTTAACTTGTAAGTTCAGGAATTATTTTATAATTTAAATATTAACCATATTAAACTAACCAAAGAATTGATGTGGACTTAAGGAAGACCAAAATGCAAACTTAATTACTCCCTATTTGAGTTTTAGAAGGTGTCAAATTAATACCACATTATGAAAAAAGAAAAGATCAATGTTCGATGAGGAAGACTCTCTTGTGACAGTCTAAGAAATAAGTAAACTCTTTCAATCAACACTTATTGACAGTCGATGTGCCAGGTGATATGTTTATACATTGCAGGTACAAAAGCGATCCTTAACCTTGAGTTCACAACACAAAAGAGGAAATGGATAAGATACAAAATAATAGCTACATAAATAAAATACAAATGCTAAGAGCACAAGAAAGGCAGCCACCAAGATATTTCCTTAATTCTACGATGCCATCAACAATAAAAGTGCACTTTCAATTTAATAATACCTTTGTGGAGGTGATACAAGGTGACACCTTGAATATACATCTTGATTATAAGATTAAAATATTTTTAAAAATGCATCTTAGAATTAATCACAGATGGCGTCATTTATAAAGAACTCACTGTGTGGCAGGTACTTTACATGTATAATCTCATTGAAATAATCTTCCCAACAACTCAGCAAAATAGACAGTAGTATTCCTATTTTGCAGATAGGGAAATGAAGCACATCAAAATTCAGTAGTTTGTCCAAAGCAAGAAAGCTTTCCATTAAAATACAGTCTATCTCCATTATGGAGATTATTATAATATCTCCATTAGTCAGACACTGTAGCCCATACTATTAGCCACTATACTATACTACCTTCTCAGGAAAAGCTCCCCAAAAGAGGTGATGTGTATGCTGGTTCCTAAAGGATAGGTAGAATTCTGTCATTAAGAGGCAAGAGGAAAGGCTATTTCAGACTAATAGATCAATGTAAACAAAGATAAGGAGATATGAATAGTTTAATGAAGCTGCAAGATATGCTAAGAGGAAGGGAGTAGCCACAAAAGTGAAAAGTAGCTGGAAATATAAGTTAAAATGAAAATGTATAGGAACTTGTATACCATGTTGAGCAGTTTAACCTTTATCCTACAAAGTAAACCACTAATATTCAAAGTTGATTATGCATATCTCAGAAAGTACATAGAACAATCCACTAGGATACAGGAAAAAAAGTAAGAAATTCTATTTATATTTCTTTTTAATCTAAGAAATGAGAAAGAAATTAAGATTGATTAGTATTCAATATATCAAATCACATTGGCATCCTCACTCATTCTGTATGTCAGCAGTCATGTATCATATATTTTACCAAAGGTCTCCACAACATAGAAAGATTTGACAGTTGTACTCTCACTCCCCAAGTGTCTTTCAGCATATTACATGGTACAGTATTATAGTTTAGGTGAACGGATTTAAGGACAGAATCTAGTTTTAGGTAATCTAACTCTCAAAAAATAATGACTTTAAAGGATTCTTTCAAAGAAATAAACTGCAGCAAGTATTAATATAAGCATAAGTGAACAAAAAAATGGGGAGCCAGCATTTTTCCCTGCTCCTAGAATTGGCTTTTCTTCAGCCACATTAGGAAACAAAAAAAAACAGATACAGTAGTTCCCCCTGATCTGCAGTTTCATTTTCCTCAGTTGCAGTTACCCGTGGTCAACCGTGGTCCGAAAATATTAAATGGAACATTCCAGAGATAAACAATTCATACGTTTTAAATTGTGCGCCATTCTGAGTAGCTTGATGAAATTTCACCAGGGACGTGAATCACCCCTTTTTGTTCAGTGTTATCTACACTGGATACACTATCTGCTTGTTAGTCACTTAGTAGCCACCTCAGTTATCAGATCAACTAATGCGTTATCACAGTGGTTGTGTTCAAGTAACGCTTATTTTACTTAATAATGGCCTCAAAGCACAAAGTAGTGATGCTAGCAATTTGGATAACCCAATGAGGAGCCCTAAAGTGCTTCCTTTAAGTGAAAAGGGGAAAGTTCTCGACTTAACAAGGAAAGAAAAAAATTGTATGCTGAGGTTGCTAAGATCCACAGTAACTTTTATTACAGTATATTGTTAAAATTGTTCTGTTTTATTATTAGTTATTATTGTTAATCTCTTATTGTGCCTACCTTATCAACTAAACTTTATCATAGGTATCTATGCAGGTATAGGAAAAAACATAATACTGGTATCAGTACTATCCAAGTTTCAGGCATCCATGGGGGGTCTTGGAAGGCATCCTCCCTGGATAAGAGGGGACTATGGTATTTTAATCAAATATGACATATTCAAATCACAAATACTACAATACTCAAGGATCAACACTGTTGAATTCAAGATGCCTACAAGGCATTCAAGTTGAAATCAAGAATCAGTAACTCAGGAAAGAGGTCTAGCCTAGAGATTTTGGAAATTATAACCTAAACTTCTAGTCCTACAGGAAGTTCACAGGGAAGGGTAAGGGAGGGGACCAAACCTCAAAGAAACAACATTTAGGGAGTGGACACAAAGAGGGGAAAAATGAAATAAAACTTAGATGTCACTGGGGGTACAAGGTGAACCAAAGTCTCAGTGATGTGGAAACCAGCAGAGAAAAGAGTTTTAATAAGCAGAAGAAGGAAAATATTGTCAAGTGCTACAGGAAGATCAGGAAGAATAAAAATTAATAAGCCATTGGTTTTATCAACTGGGTCACCAACAGCACTGAAAAGAGAACAAAGTGGTTAGTAGCGCTATCTGGGTTCTAATCCCAAATCATGCAAATCCATATGATCTTGGTTAATCTCTCTACATCTCAGTTTCTTTTTGAGGTAGGTTGGTAGGTATTCCCAACTTACAGATGAGGCAACTAACACAGAGAGGCTGAATAACTTACCCAAGGTTCCAGAGCTAGTAAGCAGTACAACTAAGATTCAAACCCAGGCAAATGGTGTTTAAAGGTCTTGACCCTACAGTATACTACCTCATAGGGTATTGTGAGAATTAAATGAAACAACTCATGTTAAGGTACTTAAAATAGTGCAGAGCACACAAAGAGGACTCTAATGGTAACTATTTTTATATTAGTACCATCCTCATTGTCATTACTGAATGACTTTAGGAACATTAGATTCATTAGACTATAACTGAGATCCAGGAGACTACGAGGGACTGAGGAAAAGGAAAGTGAGAACAGCAACTCCAAGGTGAAGCCCTGTGAAAGGAACACTACTTTAGGGTAGAAGAGACTTGAGGATTGTTACAGGCTGAGGAGAGGAACCTGAAGACACTGAGAAATTCAACATACTCAAAAGAGAATAAATGATGGCACAATATCTCAAAGAATACAGGAGATGAGAAAAAGAGCACAAGCAGAGATTTTAATCCTAGAAATCGTGAAAAGTGCTTCCTCTAAGACAGGAACAAAGCTGAAAGGACAAACGACATGTAAAGAAACAGACAAATGAGACTATGGAGGAAGATGTTAGGACTGCTCCATGTTATCTGACATGTATTTTCTCCGTGAATTAAAAGGCAATGTCATCGGTTCAGTATAGGAGGATGGGATGTTGATGAAATAGGAAGCTTGAAGGGATAGCAAATTTAAAATAATCACAAAAAGGAGGAAAAGGGATGACTAGGACTTACCAAAGCACTACTAGAAAAGCTCAGGTCACTAACATGGAAATATTACAATACCATTATCAGGCTGAAAGATTTATTATGAAGCAATTCGTAGTTTTTGTAAATGTCAGAAGATACATACGGGAACACAACCTGCCCTCTTCCTTCCATTTAAAAGTTTAAGTGTGGACACTTACAACAAAAACAATATCAATAATAAGACAAAAAAAAAAGAGATGAGTTAAGTTTCAGTACTTGATCATACACAGTAAGTGGTTTTGAATTAGGGCTCAAAATACTAGATCAATAATGTTTAACATATGTGGACTTGAGAACTCCTTAGTTACTTGTTTAAACAATGAAACATACTGAGGGCCACAGACATACATAGTTTCTTTGGCATTAAACAAAACTTTCCCTTAAAGAATGCTTCACCTTTGCAATGAATCCTTTCTCTCTGAACCAGACAGACCTACTCATTAAACGGTATACTGAGTTGAAGTTATGTTTATAGAATGCCTTGAAATTTCAATGAGATGGGTAAACCTTCCTTTAGATTTAAATATCAGCTGCAAAAATACGACACCATCCTCTCCAGTGCGATGAAAGGAAAAAGGTCATGCAGCCCATCAACTTCTTTAATACTAACTACTGTCCTGGAAATCCTTGGCTCCTTCTTGATGGCATAATATATATATTTTTAAATATTAAATATTCCAAAATCAGACATCATGAAAAGGCACTGAGACATACATTCAAGTCTTCAAGTTACAATAACTTTTTCTTTTAATGTTAAATTTCATGCAAAAATAGGTTAGTTTTGGACAGGAAAATGTTACTTTGTTAAATGCCTTCTTTGTGCATTTGCTTCTCTATTTAGAAAACATTAGTTTGGTTATATTTTTCCCTATTATTAGAAGCAAAAAAAGAAAAAAACATCAAGACATTAAAGATTCTAAAATGCCTGCTTGTCACAGTCCAACTGTGTAGATGTTAAATGGAAGGAACTGTTATAACATTGTTACTTTAGGAACATTATCTACTATGACAGTAAATAGTTCTTAAGTAATCACTATAATTTCATCAATGATTCATGTACTGAAAACAATCCCTATGTCTTCCACTATTTTGCCTTCATTATCAATAATACAAAGCTAACATTTCAAGACCATCAATAAAAAAAAGCACAAATGATTTTTCAATGCTTATGAGGTAATTCCTTGTGAATGTGTGTTGAAACTAAAGTAACCACTACTGTAAAAACAAAGCAAAATTATTTTACATTACTTTATACATCAGGCTATTATTCGCAACAGCATGTGTTTTGTGACATCAGAATTTTTAGTTCTATATATGCTCATAATTAAAACATAACTAAATGACATACAACCTAATCTTTCAATATTTTAAAGACCATTTTAATTGGGCTGTTCAGTTGCTATGTTAAATCTTCCCAGTAGTTAATTTGAAAAAAAATTCCCTCCTCCTGCATTGTTTGAAATAGTCCCTACATAGAGGATACTTTCTCTACATTCATTCCCTTTCTTACCTCCACTGTCTGGCCTTCCTGTTTATAAAGGCCAGGACTTGCCATAAAAATCGACAGGTTTTAAGGAGCTATTATCAAGCAAATCAACTTTTAATCTAGTCACCCCTTCATCCTTCTTCCAAAAAAAGGGGATACTTAGGAGAGATTTGCACTACCTCATTCGACCTCACCCTTGATACACAGGTTGGCTAGTAGCGATGCAAGTACGTTTTCCTACATTTCTGTGAACTCAAGTATAAAAACAAAAAGTTGTGAAAAGATGAAAGAAAAAACTCCAGAGACTCAAGTTTACCTGAGAATATTATCTAACTATAATAAGAGAGAGAGAGAGACGGCGGGCGGGCTGGACTGCACACTTCTGTGTCTTACAGAAATCAATGCCCGTCAATCTAGCTGATTCGGATAAGCCTTGATGTGCACAAAATTCAGGGGTGGGTTCATTCAGAGAGTGACATCAGTCTCACAATCTTACTCTGAGCAACTTCAGACTATGAATGGGGATGGAATATAGAGAAACACACTGCAGAGAGAAAAGCCCATTCAGACTTCTCTGAAGGCACCTATCCTCACGGACAAGACTCTCGTTTTGGGTTTCCCCGAGAGTTCCAGGTTTCAAAAGTCACACTGCTGCGCAGGAAGGGACCTAGAGAAGAGGAAAACACCTGAAGGTGGGGACATTCTGCCAGCTAGGGGGTGGAAGAGGACAGAGGCGAGCAGTGAATGGACGAGGGTCAGCGGGGAGCAAAGGCGCACAGTAGCAGCTGCAGCCGATATGACCGCCGGTGGGCAAGTGTCCGTGGGACACCCGGCCAGGAGTGCGAAAGTCCCAGCTGGGGTCCGGAGACGGGGCGGTGGACCTGAGGAACTGGTGCCGCGCGCGGGGGTCCACGCCGCCAGCCAGGCGAAGGCAGCCCCACCTGGGGCGAAGGCGACCCGAAGTGGCAGGCGGCGGGGAGGGGCGTGCGCCCACACGTGCGCGAGCTGCAGGTGCCCGGGGGCGGCGCGTGCCAGCCGGTGTGAGCGCGCGTATGCGCGTGTGTACACACGGACCCGCGAGGGAGGCGGCAGCGGCCGGCGGGCGCGAGGCGGGAGCTCGGGCGGAGGGCGCCGCGGCACACACAGCCCTGACCCCCGCCCCCACCCTACCCCAACCCCCGCACCCCAGGACTCGACGGGCCGGTTACCTTTCTCCTCTCTCCACACCTTTTTCTTCTTGTTGCTGGGGTACATGTTGCCGTGGGGGTGGCTGGCTTTAAGCTGCAAGTTCCCCAGGCTCACGGGCAAACAGGGTGTGTGTGGAGTGGGAGGGGAGGGAGGAGGCACTCGGGAGGGAAAAAGTGAAAGAGGCTCCGCGTCCCGCGCCGCTCGCCGCTCTCCACTCGCCGCTCTCCACTCGCCGCCCTCCTCCCCAATCCCGCGCTCGGCTTCGGCTCCCACCCGCCTCAGCCCCGCGGCCGCTACCACAACAGCGCCTCAGAGCCTGTCAACTAGGTCACGCCTCGCGCTAACCTAACACCGCGCAGGCCCCGCCTCCCAGCCGCTAGCCAGCGCCGCCTCCCATTGGCTGCACCGCCCGCCGCTCTCCGCGTTCCAGCCACCGCGCGCCCCGACTTCGGCCCCAGGGCGCACGCGCAGGCGCAGGCTCGGGCCCGACGCCGAGGACGTTAGGGAGCTGGAGGGGGCGGAGCCAGGGCGCGAGGGGGCTGGAGACGGCCTCGCGACGGGGGCGGGGCGTGGAGCGGGAGCCCGGGAGGAGCATGAGGCGGCTGGCGCTTCCCCCGGCCTCTCCAAGTCAGGGGGACCGGAAGGCGTGGCCTACATGGCCAGGTGCGCTAGGGGACAGGGGAGGAGAGGGCGAATGCTGCCTCAGGGACTGGAAGGTGGGAAAGTGGGAGGAGATGTGAGTCAGCACGGCTTGTCAATGCTCTAACTGCTCCGTCGGGATGGATTTTACCAGATAATCTGAAGCTTTCCTCTTGGTGGGCAAATATAACTGGAAGAAGTGAAAGGACTGGGAAATGGTTCCAGACAATATACAATCGGCTTATCGACCTTGTAGTGAAAATTACAAATTTCGCTGGAGTTCAGTGAAGTTCAGAAAAAACGAAGGTAATCTGGACTACTCAAAGATTTTAAGAACCGGGAAATAGTGGGCAACGAAAATGTTATATTGGAAACAAAAGTCTTACATCAAAGCAAATACAAATTTGCTGGTATTAACCAGAGCCAGGTCATCTTATCGTTTTATTCCTTCACCAAATGCTTCAGGTCAAGGCTTCAGGTCAAGAGCTGGCTTGATATTGGGTAATACTAATATGTTGGTGTTCTGAAAATCCAGTTCCAGTAGAGTCTGCCGCAAGAGTAAGGTGACCTAGAATTTAGAAGAAGTTTGGTAACCCCTCCCTAAACTTATTGCGTTTTTAAATATCAGACCATCTACAAGGCTGATTTGGTGGATGCAGTGAATCCACATTTATTTGACAATTAGGGTGCTGTATTATGTGTTGTACTTAAGCCAGGTGTGTAAGAGCAACTAATTATTTGGAACACATTTTTTTAAACAGTAAAAGAAAAAAGGAAGAAAGGGTGAGGCCCCATTAAGAATTGTAAAGAATGAAATGTTTTGAATAACAGGATGCTCTCATGAGGATGATTCATAACATAGTAAAGTAATAATTTTTATTTTGACATTGTCTCTGCTGTTTTTCTTTTAATGTGGGGAAGTACCTAAAAATTTATTTGCCTGAGAGAAATAGGGAAGCCTTCAAGAAGAAAGTGACATTTGAGCTAGTAATAAAAATATGCATTCATTTATTGGCAATGGAAATAAAAGGAGGACTGAGACAAGACACGTTACCAAGGTTGAATCAATAAAAATTGGTAATGGAATAGATTTGGGGAAGAAGATAAGGATGAGAAAGAAGATAAGGGTTTCACAGGATAATGAAGGAGGAGAGTAGCAATATTATTAATAATATTAGGCAATACAGGAGCAATTGCAGATTTTGTGGGAAAGATCTTGAATTCCTATTTAGAAATGCTAAATGTAAGGCATCTGCAGGGAAGTACATCATACTGGGCACTTTCCCTTCTGTTACAACAGGGAAACTGTTTCCAACCCAACCTAGGGCCAGTCCTTCCACCTGTGCTTTCTTAGGAACATACACTATTGGTTATCCTTTGTCTCATGGCGACTCAAAGAACTGGAACCATCCACCAATTTTTAAACTTTCTCAAGTCTCTCCCATATTTAAAAAAATAAAATCCTCCTATGATCTGACAACCCCTCCAGCTACTGCTTCTCCTTCCTTTCTAAAAGGTTGGCTATACCTGCTGTGTCAATTTCCTTACATCCCACTTTCTGCTCTTCAGTCCACTCTAATCTGGGATCTATCCTATCAGTCAACTGAAATATCTCTTATTAAGGTGACCAATGACCTTCATGTGCTATTAAATGGACATTTGTCAATCTTTCTCTTACAAGATCTCTCAGCAGCATTGAAAATTGTTAACCTCTCATTCCTCCTTGCAGCATTCTTTTCCTTTAATTTCCCAACCCTTTTGAGTTTCCTCCTCTCTGGCCATTCCTTCTCATTCTCCTTTGCTAGCCCATCTTCCTTTTCAGCCATTACATTTTGGAGTTCGTTAAGGCTCAGTACTAGCCCTTTGTCTCTTTTCAGTTGGTACTGTTTCTTTGAATAATTTCATCCATACTCATGACTTCAATTATAACAGTGATTCTCAACCAGGTGCAGTTCTGCCTCCCAGGGGACACTGGCAATGTCTGGAGACATTTTTGGTTGTCACAACTAAGGGAAGAATGCTGTTGGCATCTAGTGGATAGAGGCCAAGGATGCTGCTAAACAGCCTACAATGCACAGGACAGACCCCAACAACAAAGAATTATCTAGCCTAAAATGTCAGTACTGCTGAGGTTAGGAAACCCTGATTTACACCAATAACTCCCGAATTTATTATCTCCAGCAAAAATTTTTTCTTGAGCTTTAGACCTATACATGCTACCATATACTGGTTCTCAACTTTAAGAGGCAGTGTTATGTACTGGTTAAAAGGCATCTGGAGCCAGATCACCTGGATTCAAATCCTAGGTTTACCCTTATTGGCTATATGACCCTTGGCAAGTTACCCAAAGTCTCTGTTGCTAGGTTTTTTAATCTACTATATGGAGATTATGTATAGTATCTACCTTATAAATTTATGTGAGGATTAAATGAGTTAAAACACGTAAAAGACTTAGAACAGTGACTAACACATAGTAAATGTGTGAGCAGAGATGCTCACTAATACAATTTCCTTTCTCTTGGCCCATAGGAAGACTATATTTCCCAGCCTCCCTTGAAATTAGTTAGGACATGTGAATGCATCCTGAGTGGGTTATAGGACAGAAGTGACGTATGCTACTTCCAGGCCTGACCATCAGATCCCCTATGCACTCATCTATAGTCTCTCTATCCTTTCCACAGTTATCTCAGATGCAGCATCTAAAGAAGGAAATTAGCTTAGTTACCTGAGTCACTGTATGGAAGAGTATTTCAGGGATACAAGGAGTACCACATCAGGTCATGATATAAACAAGAAACTTTTATTGTGTTAAGGCATTAGTATTTAGAGGGTATTTGTTTCAGCATTTAGTATTAATTATTCAGACAAAATACCATTATCATCCAAAAATGTTAAATATTAATATTTAATGTCTCAAAAGTACCTGAACTGTACCATGTGCCACACTAAACTCATGATCTTTCGCCCAACTTATACCTCTTCCAGTGTTCTCTACCTCTTTGAATTGCTCCGTCACCCATTCAGTTGAACAATCTAGAAACCTAAGCTCCATCCCTGGTACTTATAACTTCACTCTCATTTTAAATGAATTGATATACCTTCCCAACACTCTCCTTTCCAATAGCACTGCAGTAAGCTCAGTCTGAATTTAAGTGGACTACTGCAGAAGACTTCCTAACTAGCCCACATGTCCACTTTTGCCCCTCCTCTGTCCATTCTCTACTCTGTATCTAGAGTTATCTTGTCAAAGGTGATCATGTCATCTCACTGTTGTAAATCACTCAATGACTTTCTGGTAGTCTTTGCTATGGACTGAATTGTGTTTCTTCAAAATTTATATGTTGAAGCCTTAGCCCCCAATGTGATTATATCTCAAGATAGGGTCTTTAGGAGGTGATTAAGGTTAAGTGAGCTCATAAGGGTGGGGCTCTAATCCAGTAGGACTGTGGCCTTATAAGAAGAGGAAGAAATTTCTTCCTCCAACCCCTCGATGTAGAGACATAGTGAGAAGATGGCCATCTACAAGCCAGGAAGAGAGCCTTCACCAGAACCAGACCATGCTGGCACTCTGATCTTGGACTTCCAGCCTCTGGAACTGTGAGAAAATTAATTTCTGTTGTTTAAGCTACCTAGTCTATGATATTTTGTTATGGCAGCCTGATCTGACTAATATAGTCCTACTGTAAAAACTAAATCCATTAAGAATGGCGTGACCATCACCTACCAATTTTGCTTTTTCTTATACCATGCACCACTCCCACCACCCAATCTCTGGTTCCAATCATACCAACCCTTACAGTTTTTCATTTCCTTGAACACATCTTATTCTCACCACATGGCCTTTCCACATGTTTTTTGGAATACCTGGGACCTGATTTGTTTAGTTAACCCATTCTCATTCTTCAGAGTTCAGCTTAAATATCACTTCCTGGCAAAACATTCCCTAACTCTAATCCCACCTGACTTCTACCCACAGTTTCCTCTTATATGCCCTCAGTGCTCACTTAGTTTCCTATAAACACTTTTTATGGTTTTTAATTATACGTTTATTTTTGTGATTATTTTATTAATATTTATCTTTTACTCTGGACCTGTAAACTCTCTGAGGACAGGAAATATGTCTTTTTGCTCACCATCCACAGAGAATGGCACAATGCCTGGCACATAATGGACTCTCAATAAATATTTATTGAATGAATAAAAGAATGAATGAAAGTTAAATGAGCAGCCATAGAAAGATGTTGGCAAAACTAAGGAAGAGCACATGAGACCAAAAGGGGTTACCTTAGGGAGGCCCTAATTTTAATGTGAAGACTAAGAGAGGAACTAACAACTGAAATTAATTAAAGCCTCAAAGAGAGTTGCCATTCATCTTTAGCATACAGTTGGTATTCAGTACATGAATGAATGCATAAAGGAGTGAAAGAAGAATGAGAAGTTGTGTTCAAGAGTGTAGAAAAATAATTGCAATTCAACTTTCAGAGAAACCATTAATATATTTTCAAGAAGATGTTTGTGGTCAGAAATGTCAGATGTCTCACAGAGATCAAGTAGGATGAGAACTGAGAAAAGATAATTGGATTTATAGTCTATGTAAATTAGTGAAAATAAAAACAAGTAGTTGAAGAATAAGTGGGGGGCAACAAGCTGGAAGCAGTGATTATGGACTATTCTTTTTTTTTTTTTTTTTATTTTTATTTTTTTCCCCCAAAGCCCCAGTAGATAGTTGTATGTCATAGATGCACATCCTTCTAGTTGCTGTACGTGGGCCGCGGCCTCAGCATGGCTGGAGAAGTGGTGCATCGGTGCGCGCCTGGGATCCGAACCCGGGCCGCCAGCAGCGGAGCGCGCGCACTTAACCGCTAAGTCACGGGGCCGGCCCTGGACTATTCTTTTGAGATGTTTAGAGGCTAAAGGATAAGTAGATGAGATAGTAGTTGAAAGATACTAGAGTCAAGGGAAAATTTTTCTAAGAGAGGTGGAATGAAATGTTTATAAATTAAGAAGATTGGTGACAAAAAGATTGAAAAAAAAAAAGAGAGAGAGAGAGAGAGAGAGAAAAGAAGGACAAATATTAGATACACTTAAGTACCAGAGAAAGTGGATGTGGATAGAATCAAAAGTGAGAGTAAAAGACTTGCACTTAGAATATAGGAAGGGCATTTCATCTTTTGGGATGAATTAGAAAAAGAATGAATAGATAGAGATTTAAAAATTTTTTAAATAAAAAGAAAGTCAAGGGAAGATAAGTCAAATGACCTCAATTTCAGTAAAAGTAGGAAGCAAAATCCTCTGCTTGAAAGATGCTGATAATTCTGGATCCAAATGAGGACTGCAAAAATGGATGATATTTAAAAGTTTAAATAAATTATATTTAGGCAATTTTAAAAAGTACAGAAGTTAGGAAATTTCCATTTTGAAGTTCCTTGGTGAAAGGAAAAGACATTAGAGACTCTGGTAGACTGAATAATGGTCCCAAAGATTTCCAGAACCTAATCTCTGGAACCTATGAATGTTGCCCTGTTTGGAAAAGGGACTTTGCAGATGTGATTGAGGATCCTCAGTTGGGGAGATTATGCTGTACTATCTTGGTGGTCCCTAAATGGAATCACAATGTATCCTTATAAGAGACAGAAGATTAAACTACAGAGAGGAGAAGGCAAAGTGATGACTGAGCAGAAATTAGAGTGATGTGGCTACAAGTAAATGAATGTGGGCAGCCACTAAAAGCTGGAAGGTACCAGGCAATGAATGGATTCTGCTCTGGAACCTCCAGAAGGAACTAGACATGCCCTTAATTTTAGTCCTGTAAAAATTCTTTTGGACTTCTGACCTTAAGAACTATAAGAGAATACATTTCTGTTGTTTTAACCCACTAAATTTGTGGTAATTTGTCACAGCATCAATGAGAATCTAATAAAGGGAGTAAACTTGTAATTTCAAGGCAATAAATATGTCTGTTTCTGAAGTAACTACCTGGACACACTGTAAAAGTTGAATATATTTTAGGTATAATTTTTCAACTAGCTCCATTACTTGGATATATTTAATATTTCCATGCTTTTGCCTAAATATTCATTTTGATTTCTGGTCCTAGCCTTGAGAGCACTCACCCATGAAATGCCCATATTGTTTAAGATAGTAGAGAAGGCATTTTAAAACACTTTTAATGAAAGTTTAATGAAACATCTTTTTTTCTAAAAGTCATTGATGACTTGGATGTTTGTGTTTGTCCCAGTAAAACCTCAGCAGTTCCTTACTTGAACAGAGGATAAACATTTTCACCCAGATGGGGACCAAAGACTTGGTCCATATGTTTCTTGTCCTTCATAGCCTTGAAATGTTAGATTAAAGAATGTTGTCAGGTCAGCTCATGCACTTAATTGTGTTTTTACATACATGCAGTTTGCACCTCTGGAGGTAACATAAAAATAAGAACTTCCAGCAACTCTGAATATCATTTGAACATTAGTGTGGACATGTACAAATTGGACTTCTGGTCCCTTCCTTTAGTTTCAGAGAGCAACTCCTACCCATTTCAAGCCTATTCCTTATCTCCCACCAGAAGAACAGCAGACTAGATACTGGTTTTCTCCCACAGCCTGCTCTCTCCAGCAGCTGGCTTCATTCTGGTTGAAAGGAACTTTCTGGCAGCTCATTGGCTGAAGAGTAAGAAAGTGGTTGCTTAGCAACTGAGTCCTGACCCCCCAGACCTGAAAAGAGGAAGCTTGTGGGCCAGCCACCTAACTCTGCCTGTGTTACACTGAGGAGGAGCTGCTTAGTAGAAGATGAAGCCCTTGTCCCTATTCATAGAGATATTGATAATTCTTGGGGTCACAATTAAAAGTAAGTTTTTCTGTCCTGATTGTTCTCTATGAGGGTCTTTCTACTCTGACAGCACTAAGGGTGGAAGCTGATTAGAAAACCAGAAGTAACCTCAATATATTCCCAATTAATACCATTTTTGGATAAATACTTAAAAATATCCAGTAAGGATAGATAGTAATGATACTCTCATTTAGGACAATACTTGGGAAGGACATTTGTGTGTGTGTGTATGAGAGAGAGAGAGAGAAATAGGGAGAAAAGATTGAGCAAATCTATGAAGAAAGCATTATAGTAATTTTTATAGAGTAGGGATATTTTAGACAGATTTTTACATTTTGTTAGGTCTAGAATATCATGAAGATCTAGTTCCAGGACTTTAAAGGAAAAGTATAGGACTCAAAGAGTGGCAAAGTGCAATAAATTTATACTCTTATAATTTTCTTGGATCTTTTCACAATAACAATTCTACTTCCAAAGTTTCCATGTTTCCTAACTGGTTAAAATGGAAATTGTTAAAATCGAAAATTATTTAAATAATTTTTAAAATGGAAATTATTTTAAAATGGAAATTTTAAAATGGAAATTGTTTTAAAATGGAAATTTTAAAGTGGAAATTATTTTAAAATGGAAATTTTAAAATGGAAATTTTAAAATAAATAGAAATTATTTTAAAATGGAAATTATTAAAATGGAAATTTTAAATGGAAGTTATATTAAAAATGGAAATCATTTTCCAGTATTGTTTCTCTGGCCATTTATTGAGTTAATTTTGACCCAATCCTCAGATAATTTACTTATCATGAATTCAATTAAAAAAAAATTTTTTTTTGCATTTAAGCCAGGAATGCAAGGTTGGTATGAAATCAAAAAATTAATTAATGTAACACACCACATCAATAGAATAAAAACAAAGACTACATGATCATTTCAATTGCAGAAAAAGCACTTGACAAAATTCAGTGGTTCTATGTTATAAAAACACTCAACAAGCTGGGAACAGAAAAAAACTTTCTCAGCCTAATAAAGGGCATCCTCAAAACACCCACAACTAATATTTTTAATGGTGACAGAATAATTGCTTTCCCCCTAAGATCAGGAACAAGATAAGGATATCCACTCGTACCATTTCTATTTAACATTGTCCTGGAGGCTCTAGCAGAGGCAATTAGATAAGAAAAAGAAATAAAAGACATTAAGATTGGAAAGGAAGAAGTAAAATTATCTCTATTCACTAATGACATGATCTTGTATACAGAAAATCCTAACAAATCCACTAAAAAACTATTAGAACTAATAAATGAGTTCAGCAAGGTTGCAGAATAAAAGATCAATATACAAAAATCAATTCTATGTCTATACAGTCACAATGAATAAACTAAAAAGGAAATTAACAATTCCATTTACATCAGTAGCAAAAAGAATAAAATACTTAAGAATAAATTTAACAAAAGAAGTGCAAAGCTCATACTCTAATAGCTACAAAAATTGTTGAAAGAAATTAAAGAAAACCTCGATAAATGAAAATACTACCTATGTTCATGTATTGAAAAACTTAATATTGTTAGGATGGTGATTCAATACAATCCCTATCAAAACCTCAGCTGCTTTCTTTGCATAAATTAATAAAATGATCTGAAAATTAATATGAAAATGAATAATCTTGGAAAAAAAGAACAAAGTTGGAGGACTCACACTTTGTAATTTCAAAACTTACTACAAAGCTACAGTAATCAAGACAGTGCAGTACTGGCATGAGGATAGACATATAGATCAATGGAATATCATTGAGAACTCAGAAATAAACCCTCACATTTATGGCCAATTGATTTTTGGGAGGGATGCCTAGACAACTCAATCAGAAGAGGAAAGAATAATCTCTTCAACAAATGGTGGGAACAACTGGAGAGCCACATGCAAAAGAATGAATATGGATGCTTACCTTAGACCATATACAAAAATTAATTCAAAATGAGTCAAAAACCTAAATATAATAGCTAAAGCTTTAAAACAGTTAGAAGAAAATGTAGGCATAAATCTTTGTGACATTGGATTAGACAATTATTTCTTAGATATGCCACCAAAAACACAAGCAAAAAAGGAAAAAACAGAGAAACTGGACATCATCAAAATTAAGCACTTTTATGCTTCAAAGGACATCATCAAGTAACTGAAAAGACAACCCATAGATGGGAGAAAATTTTGGCAAATCATGCATCCAATAAGGAGTTAATATTCAGAATATATAAATAACTCTTACAACTCATCAACAAAATGACAAACAACTCAATTGTAAACATGGGCAAGGGAATTGGAAAGACCTTTCTCCAAAGAAGATATACAAATGACCATCAAGTGCATGAAAAGATACACAACATCATTGATCATTAAGAAAATGCAAATAAAACTACAAGGAGGTACAACATCACACCTGTTAGGATGGCTATAATAAAAAAGTGGAAAATAATAGACTTTGTCAAGGATATGGAGAAATAGGAACCATCGTACATTGCTAGTGGGAATGTAAAATGGTACAGCCACTATGGAAAACAGTTTGGCAGTTCCTCAAAAAGTTAAATAGTTACCATATGACCTATCAATTCCACTAGTAATTATATACCCAAGAGAAATGAAAACATGTGTCCACCAGAAAACTTGTACACAAATGTTTATAAAAGCATTATTCATTATACAGTCATGAGCCACATAATGACACTTCAGTCAATGATGGACTGCATATACAACAGTGGTCTCATAAGACTAGCACCATATAGCCTAGGTGTGTAGCAGGCTATACCATCCAGGTTTGTGTAAGTACACTCTATGATGTTCTCACAATGACAAAGTCACCTAACGACACATTTCTCAGAATGTATCTTTGTCCTTAAGCAGCACATGACTGTAGTTAAAAGGTGGAAACAACCTAAATGTCCATCAATGGATGAGTAGATAAACAAATTGTGATATATACATACAATGGAATATTATTTATAGCCATAAAAGGAATGAAATAGTGATACATCTATTCTGCAATTGGATGAACCTCAAAAACATGATGAGTGAAAGAAGCCACACAAAAGTCCACATATTATATAATTCTTATTATAGGAAATATAAGTGAAATATCCAGAATAGGCAAATTCATAGAGACAGAAAGCAGATTAGTGGTTGCCAGGGGGTCAGGGAGGGGAGAATGGTGAGTTATTTAATGAGTACAGAGTGTACTTCTGGGGTAAAGAAAAAGTTTTCAAGCTAGAGAGAGATGGTAGTTGCACAACATTGTGAATGCACTAAATATCACTTAATTGTACACTTTAAAATGGTTATTGTATGTTATGAATTTCACCTCAAATTTTAAAAAATAGTGCAATGCTTTGGAAAACAGTCTGGCAGTTCCTCAAAAGATTAAACATGGAATTACCATATGATCCAGAAATCCCACTCCTAGATATATACCCAAGAGAATTGAAAACTTCTTGCCACACAAAAACTTGTACACAAATGGCAGCATTATTCATAGTAACCAAAAAGTGGGGAAAAAACAAATGTCCACTAACTGATGAATGGATAAATAAAATTTGGTATATCCGTGCAGTGGAATATTATTCAGCAAAAAAAGGAAGGAAGTAACATGTGGATGAACATTGAAAACATTATGCTAAGCAAAAGAAACTAGACACAAAAAGCCACATATTGTGTGATTTCATATATATGAAATGTCAACAATAGGCAAGTCCACAGAGACAGAAAGTAGACTACCGGTTACCTAGGGCTGGGAGTTACAGGGGAATTGGGGAGATGATGGCTAAGAGATACAAGATTTCTTTTAGGGTAATTAAAAGGTTCAAAAATCTTGGTAATGGTTGCACAAATCTGTGAATTTCCTAAAAGCCATTGAATTGTAGGGAAAAAAAGAAATATTTAATAAAAGTTATGTGCCAGGAGTACTGCGATACAAGAATATCTAAGACACTGTCCTTATCCTTGAACAGCTTTGAGTCTAGAAGAGAAAAACAAGTAAACAAGTGAATAAATTGTAAAGTGTTATAGGTGTTAAAATAAAAGCATTTACCAGGTACTGTAGGGCATAAATGAGGGAGTGGCCAATTCTACCAATGTGTGGAGTGGTCAGAAAGTTTTCATAAAGGAAACGGCATAAACTGAATCTTGAAAGATTAGTGAGTGTTCACTAAGCAGACAAGGAGAACAAGAACATTTCAGACCAGGTAAAGGGAACAAAGACGCAGAGGAATAGAAGGGCATGGTCTACAAATAGGTATATCAGTTTGCTGTGGGTGTAGGATATTAGAAGGAACACAGCAATTGATGAGGCTGGAGTGGTAAGCAGAGACTTTGTGTGACAGGCTATGAAGTTTAGGCTTTATCCTCTGAGCAATAGAGAGTCATTTAAGGGTTTACTCATTGAAGAACATGAATAGAATTATGCTTTTAAAAATGACTTTGGCATTAGAGAAGTGGATGGATTCTAGCTGTATAACTCTGGTGACAATATAACCAGTAGCAGACTACTGAATGGCCCAAACAAGAGATGAGAGGACTTAAACTACAGCAATAACAGTGGGGACTGAGAGGAGTAGATGGATAACAAGGCTAGAGAGAATAGTGTCACAAAAGTCCACGGTGAGAGAATGCCAAGAAACTGGGAATGGCCAATAGTGCCAAAGGCCAGAGAGAATGGAGAGGTGAGCTAAGGATCAACAAGTGACCATCGGATTTAATAGCTGGGGAATCTTCACAGTTCCAGGACAGTTATATCAGAGAAGCAGGGATGAAACATGATTTCAATTGGTGGGAGTGAACAGGAGAGGAGAAAGTAGAGACAGTGATGATGATTACAGAAATCTTCCTGGATTATGGTGCGTTGTGGGGTCAGACATGAGTTTTCTAAAGATCTCAGAGGTCTACAGAAGCCCACAGAAGTAGTTAGAGGGGAAGAAGACAGTTGCTTTACAAGCTAGTGCTGAAAGACCTAAAATTCATACATAAATTCAGCCCTTAAGCCTACTCTTTTTTTCTTTTCCTGCCCCTCTACCCCTAGTTCTCAAGGCAAAACAGACAGTTCTGTCCTTTTTCACTCACATATACCTTGCAAGCTTACATATTGCTTTTTATGCATTTTTTCATCTGATGCTCAATGTACTTTGATTTCACCTATATAAAAATATTGAGAGAGGGATGATGCCATAACTGTGTGATTGTCCCTGACTCTGCATTCACCTAGGAAAAGCTCTAAAAAAGTTGCTGAGATTATTTTTCTCTTTTGGTAAATCCTCAGAATAAAATAACTGATGATGATGGAAAGAATGAGCAGTCTATCTTAAAGTGTGGCTTAGAAAATGGAAGTAAAAGTGATAGGGTGTTTTTTTGCTGTCACCCTACCAACACAGTTGTTGATTTAAGGTAGTGTAAAGTATATAACTGAGGCAGAGAAAAGACATTGCCAGGATTTCTAGCTCCAGATCATCCAGGATCCAAGATTTCTCTATCCTGTCTATTTCATTCTAGTAGTAATTCTTCACTATTGTACACTTCTACAACTATAAAAGAATACAATACAATACCATAAAAATAAAATACGCAGAAAGTTCATATCAACTCTCTCTCCTGACACTAACCCACCCAGCATCTCTCTATCCCAGTTGAAAAAGGCAAGTAACTCATCGACCTCACACTGATCAGAGGTCAGAAAGCAATTGCCTAGCAGTCTTATCTAGGTCCCCGTCAGGTCCACGGAGGGGCCACATAAAGGCCAATTCCTAGACATGTTGCAGAGGATGCTGTGCCTAGGCAGTAGAAGCAGGAGATATCCTACTTCTTCAAAAATGTTCTTGCTATTACGTGTGAAATCGAGGAGTTCTAAGTTACCTTTGCTTCCTTTCAGTTCTTTTACATTATACCTGCAGACAGGGAAAGAATAAATTACAAGTACCTGGAGCATTTTTCCTTGAAGAGAAGCAGGAGAGAGCAGATTTGTTATGGTGCGATTGTTGACTACTAGAGAGAAGTTTGACTGTTGTGTTATGATAAGGATCACTAAGAAATCTCATTTGTCTTTTGTGAATTGTTCTGAAATACTTAAAGCTTTTTCTTGTGTTCATATCCCAGATTTATCTGAAAGGTTTCTATAATAACCAATCACTACTACTCTTTGAAACCATCCAGTAGGACAGCACTCAGTGGGGAGAGAGCAGCCCTCAACCTGGGGAGACCTAGGGGAACAGACACCCCTGATGAACCCATTAATGCCCATGTATCAGCTTTATTTCAGGTTACTCAGGCTGCTTTGAGGAACTGCCCTCTTCTGACATGTCCTTTTTGTCATACCAATAATCATTTTTCCCAATTCTACATAATTAGCTTCATACAGGTGTTCATATGTCTCTCTTATCACATACCTACCCCAAGAATTCTCTCTGCCAGTGATAGCCCTCTACCTGCTCCCAACTGATCCTAAGATCTACTTCCTATCTATTGAGACTGCTTTTTCAAAGAACACTAATAGCCCCTTGATTACCAATCCAGTGGTCTCTCACTATTCTTAGTACTTAACCTCTCTGCAGCATTTGATGCTATCACTATCTTCTTTTCCCCTCTACCTCTAAATCCCCTCTGAATCTTCTTAGGTTCTTTCACTGGTTTGTCTTCCTCAACCCTCCCTTTAAATGCTATGCCCAAAGTTTAGTGCTTGGCTCTCTTGCGCTTCATATTCTATGCCTCTTGTGCTCCCTCCCAAGTCCCACAGCTTCATTTACATGTGTATTTACATCCTAGACCTCTAGAACTGCATGTCAGCTGCATGGTGGTCAAAACAATGTATGGTCTGTAAATGTCTTAAATTCAGCATTTCTTCTCAAAAGTGGTTCCTCTCCTATGTTTCTTCTCTTGTTAATGGCATCAACATCCCTCCCTGCTCCCCTAGTTCTCAAGCACAACACCTCAAAATTGTATGATCATACCGTTATAATGCCCTTAGTATCATCTAATTTAATGTTTTTACAGGTGTTAGGACAGAGACCCAGAGTGGAAATAGATTCCTCAGGGTCATTCTGCAAAACCAGGTCTGGAACCAGAATCTCCTAATCCTTTACAATTTTTCATTCCTTTATTCCTTCACCAAATCCTATCAATTCCACGGTGTTTGTCCCATCTATGCATTTTCACTGTCTCAATTTATAGTGTCCTTTTAGTATCATTTATCTACACTACTGCACTTCTAACTCTCCCCTCTCTTACCCACAAAACTTTACTACCAGAAATAATATTCCTAAACTCCAGATCTGATCATGATTTCCCCTGTTCAAATACCACTTTATGGGGATATAGCTCAGTGGTAGAGCATTTGACTGCAAATATCTACTTTATACAGAATAAAGTTCCAACATCTTGTCTAGCAATCAAAATCCTATGTAATTAGATCCTCAAGTCCTTTCTATTTTGTCTCTGCTATATACTTTATCTTAATCAATTCAAACTATTAGCTACTCAATACACGAACCTAACTCTCTCACTTCCATGTCTTTCTCAATCTGTTCTGCAGATGGACTGTCAGCAGAAACTGATTGTCATCCCATCTTCTTCCCCATCACCACCATAAATCTACAGCATAACATCCTGCTCATCTTTTAAGGTTCATTGCAAGTTCTATTTCCTCCAAAAAAAACTTTCTCAAACCTTCCTCAAGGCACATTGTGCCTTTATTTTCTTTTACATCACAGTTGCACAATTGAGTTAGTTTTTAACTCCCTCGCTAGATTGTCAACTACCTGAATGCGGAGATTGTGTTTTACTTACCTTTTATATCTCCTATAGCTCATTGCAGAACTTGGCACATAGACGCTCAATTAGCACATATAAAATAGAATAGTAACTAACATCCATGTAACACTTTAAAATCTGTATATTCCCAAAAGCTGTGGAGTAGGCCATGCAGACATTTTTATTATTCTAAATTTATAGATTTCAAAACTTTGAAGTATAGAGTTTAGTAAGACCTAAATCCTCTAATGGGAATCAAGTTTGGGGTTTTTTCCCTCCATATCACTTGTTTGTTATTCTAAGTCTATATTCTCCGAAGTGGACTGCTCTGAGTATTTGTCTCATAATCATATTTACTTGCCTCAGGCTGTTTTTACATACTACCAAACAGCCAGATGAAAAATAAAAAATTCAATCAATCATCCAAATATTTTAAAATGTAGTGTACAGATGTTTGCTTCTATATAGAACAGCTATGTGATTGATTGAGTTATTTACTTTTCAACCAGTTGTTTTGTTAGTATGATGATTGAATAAATTGAAACAGTGACATTTTATCAGCTTTTCATTAATTTTGTAATTTTACGGGCATCATACTCAGGGAGCCCCTATTCCCAGAAGACTAGCTCCTGTCACATCCTGATAGCACATCCTGCAACACTCACAAAGTTATTAATAGTAAGCTGAGGTCATTGTTATATCATTCACAGACAGGTTAACAGGGAAAATCCAAGTCCAATGTGAGTACAATCAAGACTCACCAAACATTTGAGGAAAACTAACACAGTGAAAGAAAAGCATTAGCACACATAGTAATAACACCTGAGGAAACAGAATAAGCAGAGCAAATGGTCAAAGACTTTAAAACATAAAATGATTATCATAAGATGTATTTAGAGAGGTTATTATATCCATAAAACAAGAGCAGGCCTTAATGAAAGAAAAAAGATGAGATATTTCAGAAATGAAATATATGATAGTAAAAATAAAAACTTCAAGGCAGAATAGCAAAAGAGCTGAAGAGTAACCTGGAGGTTCAAAGATCAAACTGAGAAATTCTCTTAGATCATAATACAAGTGGACAGAGAGATGGCATGTATGAAATAAAGGTTAAAGGACTTGGAGGATCCATCCAAAAGTTACAAATCCACATAATTGGATTTCCAGAAAGACAAAATAGAAGAATTGAGAGTAAGAAATAAAGAAATCACATAAAATTCCCCAGATCTCAAAAACGACTCAAGTTTTTAGATTCAGTCCCACTGAGTGCCAAGCAAGAAGACTGAGAAAAGACCTACTCCTAGAAAATAATGGTAAAATTTTAGTACCTTCTGGATAATGAGAAAATCTTAAAAGCTTCTAAAGAAAAAACATACATTATTTACAAAGAAGGAAGCACCATGTTAACTTTAAATTCATTAGCAACATTTGGTATAAGAAGACACTGAAGAAATATTTTCTAAGTATTGCAGTGAAATGATTTTGAATCTACAAGTACCTAATCTGACAAACTATCAGACAATTGTAATGGAAAAATAAGACATTTTCAGACATGAATGGATTTGGAAAATCTACACCCACAACTCTTAGCTGAAACATTGACTAGAAGATATGCTCCTGCAAAATAAAACATGAATTCAAGAGGAAGACCAAAAATCAATGGTAAGCAAAGAAACCTTTAAGACTTAGGATAAATCTAAATAAATGTTCACTTTAATTTCTAAAAATATAACAATCACAAAAATTCATCTTTAAAAATCTTTCACCATAGCAACAGAAATTATAAAATAGCTAGAAATAAATTTAATAAAAGTGAAATGACATATGAATAATAAAAATGAAATTTTTCTGAAGAGCATTACACAGAAAATCTGAATAAATTAAGGCTATACACTTGAATGGATTCCAATACTGTAAATATGCTGGGTCTTTGTAAATTAACATGTAAATCCAATGCAATCCCAGTGAAAATATCAACACATTTTTTAAATGAATCTCACAACCTTATTCTGAACTTCATCTAGAAAAGAAATTATGCAAAAATTCCCAAGATAAGTTTTAAAAAGAGGAACAATGAGGGTGTGTGTGTGTGTGTGTGTGTGTGTGTGTGTGTGTATCTGCACAGAGAGGTTCTTGCTCAACCAGACAGTAAAATATGCAGTTATAAATCTACAGTAATTAGCATATTGGCAGAAGAATAGACAAATATATCAAGAAAACAGAACAGAGAATTTAAAAATTGACCTAAGTACAAATGAGAATTTAGTACCTGAAAGAAGGTTTTTCAATGCAATGGGTAAAAGATGGACCATAATGAATGCCATTGACAAACTATCTAATTGTTTAGGGAAAAAGGTCAGATTCCACTTCATACTAATCATGAAAATTGAGTCCAGATGGATTAAAAACATAAATGGTAAAAAGAAAAATATAAAAATAGCTTAAGGAAATATAGGAATACGTATTTAAATGATTGGTAAAAAACTCTTCTTGAAAAAGGCACACACAAAAAAGGGTTATAAATGAGGAAAAGATTGATAATTCTGACTGCATCAGAATTTAAAGCCTCTGCAGCAAAGGACACCATAAACAGTTAAAAGGCTAACAAAAGACTGAAAAATATATTTACAATGTATATACAGATCAAATAATATCCAGAATATATAAAAAACTCATAGATACATTTTTTTTTTAAAAAAAAGGCTAATAGAAAGATGGGAAAAATAGCTAATAGTCGGTTCCTTGGAGAGGAAATACAAATGCCCCCAAATGTGAAAAGATTCTTAACCTTGCCAGTAATCATGCAAATGGAATTAACAAGGAGATACCAATCCCAACACATTGGCAAAAATTGAAAAGTGTTGTTTAGGGTGAAGAAAATTAATGTTCTAATATACTGTATGTAGAAGTATAAATCAGAGTAGCTTTTTCGGGAAGGCCAATTTGCCATTATCTATTCAAACTTATATTAGGCATACTACTTTTCAAGTGAGCAAATTAATTTCTTGTCTACTTTAGCAAACCCTCATACATGTTTCACAGGAAACATGTTCAAGGTTATCCATTACAGTATTGTTTGTAATGGCAAGGTAATTGAAAAAACCATAAATGTCTATCCGTATTTAGTGATTAAATGTAACACCATTGTAGAGATGATTCTCTTCTAACCCTGAGATTCTGGATTTTATTTACAGCATTTCAGAAGGCTTCAAGAATATAATGATTTTAACAAAGAATTCCACACATAAACACAAATTAATTTATCTCCACATTCAATAAATGTTGAACATTACCTCAAGTGCTTATAGTATCTAGGGTACTGTATATTTCTAAGATCACATACATAACTTCCTACAAATATATTTTTATGTTTGTATAAAAATAGACAAAATATACCAAAATACAAAAACTTTAGGGATTTTCTATATGGTTATTTCCTGTATTGGTTAATTTAGTAGTATCAGGTAAAATACCTATCTTTTTTGCCACAGCGTGGCTTGATAAGCGATGCGTAGGTCCGTGCCTGGGATCTGAACCTGCAAACCCCAGGCCCTCGAAGCAGAGCACGCAAACTTAACTACTATGCCACCGGGCCAGCCCCTAAAATACCTATCTTTAAACTTCTATCAGTTTTAATTCCCATTGCATTAATTAATACTTTTAATCACTCCAAGTAACACTGTAGTAATGTCAGATAATGCTACGTGATACCGTGGTCATTTAAATCACTGGAGAAAACAAGACATGCATAGACAAGCATAAGTGCCTTGCCCAAGATCAATTAATACATCCATTTGCAAAGGGAACTAAGACTAGAATTGAAGATTTATGAATCCTGTTTTCTTGCTCTACTGATAATCCAAATTTCTGTATCCTTAAAGAAAGATGCACCGATAATTAAAGGACATCTTGGAGCTAAAACCTCTGAGTTCTAAACCTGCTTTGAAACTAGTTCCTATAAACTCAAAACAAATCATCTATATCAGGTTGCCAAATGTAATTGGTCAGTTACTTCTCTGGGTTCAATCAATCAATCACACATAACATAAAAGCATATAAACTTAAAAGCCCCTTAAACCCAGTCAGCCCATTCCCAAATTTGTAATGTTCTAATGGTGAAGCAGTATGGATGAAAAGTCCAGCTAGGATTAAAAAAAAGAATGATAATGTTGTACTCATGTGTAATCTTTGGTTTTGAAAAACAGAATATTATATAAAGATTAAAAACTAATACAACTTCATAGTGTTCATTGAACTACTTAATTCAAAGTGGTTGCAGTGATGAAGAACAGCAACAGTAGAAAAAATTTTTTGAAGAGGACAGCCACTATCATTATGTAAAAAAAATAAAAAATAAAGATTTGTCTTTTTGGCTATAGAATTTAATTTGACAATTCCAAACCTGAGATTCTTTGATGCTAAGTTTTCAGTGGTAACTTAAAAAGCAACTTGGTTGAATTTTAGATCCATGAACAGGATTATATTCTGTGTTATAATAAAAGTATTAATCAACAAACAATTTTAATTAAGTCACTGTGCAGGGAGCTATGGATGAACCTAAAGAAAGAGAAGGGGGTCCTGCACATGGAGATATTACAATCCGTAGAATAAAATTCAATATATAATTGGGTGCTAACATGAGTCATACAGAACACAAGTCTGAAGAATTTCCAAAAAGGGAGAGGTTATTTAAGGCTGAAGTATCCAGGGAAACCTACAGGTAGAAGGGCGAATTTATTTAGTCGTTCAACAAATACGTATTATGAATCTATTATAGGGCAGGAACTGTGCTAGGCATCAGGCCCCAATGTCGAAACAGGACAAACAAGTCCTGGAAAGATGAATAAAATTTGGATATTAGGAGAAGAAAGGGAAGACATTCCAAATTAGAAGTACACAAATAAAGGACATGGGTATAAGAAGGAGTGGAGTGTCCATATCGGGTAGGAGGATGCCACCAGTTCAATAAGAGCACGGTGTAGTGGGAAATAAATTGGTTAAGAAAATTTGGGTCAGATTATTGACCTAGAATTTGGGTCAGAGAACCTTAAATTGCCAGGCAGAGGAAATTAAAAGAAACATTACTAAGTGCCTAGTCCATGTCAAGCACTTTCAAATCCATAATCTCGTTGAATTCTCAGTACAACTCCTCCCACTCCCCGCCCAGAACTGCACCCTGGGTATAAAACAAGAAGAATTTTCCGTATTTAATGGATGAGAACACAGACTTAGACGTTTTATGACTTGCTTAAGTTCACGTAGCTAGAAAGTGGTAGAATATTGGCATGGGATGAGTGAAAAATGATATATGATTTTGAACTTGAGAGACTGATGATTCCTTTGACAAGGACAGAAAATTAGAGAGAGGAAGCTGACTTAGGGAGGTGCATATGAGCAATAATGATTTCGTTTGGGGACATTGGGACATAGAGATGATAGGAATGTAGCCAGGCCACAGGCCACCTTGCCACCTATTCAATCATATTTCTGCCACGTCAGTATTGATTGGCGACAACTAACCAAGTAATTTAAGCATTTCCACTTTTCATTAAAACTCTAACTGGAAACTATCAATTGCAGAATTTCAGTCTTTCAACTAAAGCTTCTCAGTGCGTGTCTCTAAGCTTAAAAGTTTTGCTGCCCTATTTCTAAAGGAAAAATCACATTTTACACTTACCCTTAACAAAGGCATCATACTTTGTATGAATATAATTAACTGACTAACTAATGTATCAATTATAAATTTTAGTCCACAAACCCGTGTGCAAGAAATATAACTTCCTTAATTTTTTAATAATGGAATTTAATTTCTATTTAATGTCTATTTCATGTTATCATAGTGGAAACTTCTCTTTGCTATCCCTCCAGCTCTCTCCTCCCCCCTAGTCTTAGGGAATGTTTTCTCATTTTGGGAAGAGGACACAGAAGGCCTTGCTATTACCTTGATGTTATTTGTCAGGTATTCTCCTACGTCCATCCTATTTGTCCGGGTTGTAAGTCTTTTCTTTCCCCCCTGACAGCCAAGAAAATACTTATTCCTTTCTTTCTGCTACATCATTTTTTTGCTCTGAAGCAATGAGCAACTCACTGGCTGAAGGGGAAAAAGGACACAGGGTACAAGAAAATACCAGGAAAAATTATGGTTAACATCACCAAGGATGTTTTACTGTATTTTCCCACTTGTAATTCTCATTTCTTCCCAATTATTTCTCACCTAATCAAGAAGTAATAATAAAAATAACATTTATTAAGCACTTTATATGTGCTAGGCACTATCCCAGGCACATTGCATGAATTATCCAACCATCCTTCAAGGTTACTAACTTCTTTACCTGCACAGTATAGGAGGTAATTGGTAGACTTCTGAAAGGAACATTCTCAGCAATGCTGAGAGTTATTCAATCTTCTCTGTCCAATTAAAACTCATAAAAATAAAAATAAATAAAAGGACTATTTGCTTACTGTTAGCCTAGTCCCTCATTAACTCTAGTATTTATGGAAATTTTGCAATCTTTCCACTTGAAGAAGGAAGTTGAGGAGGAAGAGAGAGCAGAATGTTACAAAATACTTACCCTTTTCAAGATGATGACATTAAATTATAGACTTCCAAAAAAATATACTATATTAATATAACTAAGTCATTAGTCTATTACCAAGTATATAATAATACATCAAAATGTATTTATTGGTCAATTAAGTTACCACAATATACTAACATTTTCATCCTTTATTATAGTCCTTTTATTGTATACCTCAATTTCCTTTATATATGTATTTAGAGACTTTGATAATGTCCAAGCCTGGTCTAATTATGTAGAAATAATGATTGTAAACGATTCCTATTGAGAGAGGAATGGAATATCTCCCTTCTATGTGTGCAATTCTTGCTGTACAGATGTTGCAATTATTGTATGTTAAAGATGAGTCTCTTGGGGACTGAGCTGTTGTCAGTAAATAGAGGATGGAGTCTTATCTGAGGGATGATAATATGTAAGTCACCCCACTCCTGTCAGGGATTTGGGGAAGAGAAGAGCTGTGTCCCTTAGAATGGGAGGGCCTTAGGTGAGTGGTAGAGTTAGAAGTTGTACTGTTGCCCTTGATAAAGAAGATCAGTGTTAAGGAGAATAGCCCCTGTGGGGTGGAAAATAAGATGATACTTTTCCAAGGTAGGTGGGAAAAGTTCTTGTGAAATTCTTCAGAAAAAGGAATGAGACAGGACCAGGGAGAATGTGGTCAAGATATTATAGAACCAGAGATCTGTCAGTGTACACTGGACTGTGTCTATGCCTTTTATATTTTCTTTGTTCTTCCTTGGGATTAACTTTATTTTGAAAATGCCAGTCTGTTTTAGATGTGGTAAGAGTAACCAGGGAAAGAGGTTTGAAGGGATAGATGGTTGCTACAGTTATCAGAATGAGAAAAAACCAAAGAGAAGGTAAAATTCAGTATTGTGTTTTATTTATTCGATATTGTATATTGTATTGAAACCGTACAGTTTCTTCATTTTATTTCAGTAAAGGAAGTGCTTTCCTCACAGATCCTAGTACCACTTGCCTTTAAAAGATAAGCCTTTGGGAAAGGAAAAAGAGAAGGGAACTGACATTTATTATTTAGCTGCCATGTCTTTAATAAAACACCAGACATTTTACACTTTAATTCTATTCTGTCTTCACATCTACTCTAAGAGATAGGTACAGTATTGCTATTTCCATTTTAGAGAAAACTTCCATTTTAGAGAGGCTTAGAGACGTTAAATAACTTACTCAAGGTCACATTATTTCTAAACATCATTCTTGATGATGTCAAAAGCTAAGTATCTCAAAAACCAAACTAATAAAGGATGTAACGTCATATTTGTTTTTTATTGGAAATTTTAATAGATAATTTTTAGTCCATTCAATAGGAAGTGTTAAAATTAAAGAAAGTGAAGAAGAAAACTTTCAAAACAGTAATCAGTAACTAACGAAGCAGAGATTATTTGAATTTGAAAAATAGTTGTGAATGTGTAGTTAGACCTGATTATGAAGGAGACTGGAAGTCAATAGAGGGAGTTAGTCTTTATACAATAAGCAACAGGGACTTAATGGGTTTTTAAGCAGATGTGTGCCTTGCTGGAAATGGTACTCAAAGAAAATTATTCTGAGGGTAGATGGAAATTACATTAAAATTAGAACAATCATGATTAAATCTGTTAGGGGACTTTTGTAAGAATGCAGGCATGTAATGATGAGGGTCTGATTTATGCTATGCTTTCCACAGGAAACTGAATACTTACTCCCACAAAAATCTCTTTGGCAGAATTTTCTCTGGACCCTTTATGTGCAAACCCTCACTCTTCTTACTCCTTCTACATTTCCTCAATTGTCTACTCATTTCTGGTAACTTAGATTCATCTACACCCTTCTATTCCCAGCCTGTCCTGCTCCCATGATTTTAGTCCCAGGTTTTGGAACAGTCTTTGTTGCCAGATTTGTCTCTTATCACTTGTCTCACATCTGCCAGCCTGGATTCCTTCTCTGGATTCCTCTGTGACCTGTGTTTTTCTGTTTTCCAATCATTACAGTTTGATTCCCAGGGCTTTACTTCTTAAGTGGCTGCCTGTCCTGGAATCAGCACATTATCCTTTTCTAGTTGCTAACCTCCTGCACTCACCATTTGTCCACTCCAAAGTCCTTGCTGACCCAGCTCAACCTTTAGATCACGCCAGAGAGAGGAGGTAAGGACTGAGCATTGAGAAATACACAATCGTTAGTGGATACAAAACCAAAGGGGAATTCTAGAATAGGGATTTGTAAGAAAGAAGGATATCCAGGATGGTGTAGAGTCACAGAAGCCAGTATACTACACAGTCTAAAAGAAAGGTTAGAAAAGAACCAATAGTTAATACTTTTTATACCGTTACTATATCTAGTGGTCAAAGCAAATGAATCAGGTGAAGCCCTAAGTGAGGCATGAAACACCATTTTAGAGAACTAGGATAGGAGAATCAATAAAATACTTCCATTTAGTTTCATTTGTAAATGGTGTGTGAACAAGAAAACAGAAACTGATTTTCTTATGTGCCTATAACTCCCCAGGCAGATTCCTCCATAAAGTACAGAGGTATCTTTTTTTCAGAACCTCAGTCAGTAAAGGAACAGTCACATTAATCAGTGTCCCAATGTCTATTCAAAGGAAGATGAACCATGTCCTGGAAGAAAGGAGGTGAGCCACATTAGGGAAATGAATGGTAAAGCCAGGAGTTAATGTATATCAAGCCTTTCATGAGAAAGTGGATCTGAAAAGAAATGTGATCCAGAAAATATTTTGGGATATATTTTCTTCTAATCCTTTTCTCAATGCTAATGTAGCTTCTGAGAATTGATAATTCTATCCGAGGAGTCCTAGTACGCTGAACAAACTTGTTTCAGTTCCCAATTGCTACATAACAAACAAACCAAAACTTAGTGGTTTGAAACAACAATGATTTATTATTTCTCATAAGTCTCTGTGGGTTGACTAGATGGTTTTTCTGCTGGTCTCACCTGGACTCACTCATGCAGCTTCACTCAGCTGGTGGTGAGCTGAGACGGGTGGGCCTTTCTCCACATGATATATTATCTCTGGCTTCTTCAGGGCATGGTGGTCTACATGGCATTGTTCCAAGATGGTGAAAGAGGCTGAAAAACCTAAGGACTAGCCTTGAAAGTTGAACAATGTCATTTGCCACATTTCTGTTGGTCAAAGCAAGTCAAATCGCAGCCAGTTCAAAGAGTGAAGAGAAAAGTCTCCATCTGTTGATGGGAAGATTGGGCAAAGTCACATTGTAAAGGGGTATGATTACAGGTAGTTGTGACTCATTGGGGGCCATTGTTGTAACAATCTACTACAGTCTACCTTCAGGCCTCAAGAAGATTTATATATCTCTCACCTGATTCTCCCCCTTCCAAGACTGCCTAAATCTCATCCAATCATAGCATCAGGCTTAGAATCCATCATCTCATAATCTGCATCAGGTCAAGATATTGACGAGGCTCCTTGGGTACAGTTCTTAGATTCAGACACTTGTGAACTAAAAAGACAAGTTATCCTCCCATTCTCTCACATACCCATTGTACACTGGAGAGAAAGAAAAACACACTAATTAGACATTGCTGTCCAAACAGGGGGAAGGGGAGACATATAAAAGTCACTGGTCCATATAGAAATCTAGCCAGGTGCATGATAGCAGGTTCCTCTACTCCAGGGGTAGGCAATGTTTCTTGATTAGGGCCCAGTTCTACTCTCTTGGAGTAGTTCCCTAATCTTTTGTTCTCCTTGGCTCTTGGCAACACTCTCTGGGCTCCCGGCTCTGCCCTCTGAGTTGTCCTTTCTTCTGCATAAGAAATGACCCATACTTGTAGCTGAGTAGCTTTCTCATCCTGCTTCCTACTAATAGAAGTGTGGGGGCTCAGAGGCCTCTTTTCATTTTGAACTATGTCACTCTCTTTCAGTCCAAGCTAGTGGTGTTTTTCCACACAACTCTTTCAAAAACTTTGTGGGTTTTCTATGAATCTGATGGGGTTCACTCCATGCCCCCCAAAGTCACATGGATAATTCTTTTAGAGGAAGTGGGCTGTAGCACTAGTTTCTTCCTTATTCAAAATTCTTCTCTCTTAATTGGGGGGGTAGTAAATTCAAGCTCTCATATACAGAAAATGGTGTGTTTCACATTATACAAATAGACATGTCCCATAAAATTTTGTGCATAAGTCAATTTTTTGTAAAGATAATGGAGTTTATGGCATTGTAGAAGCTTGCCGTTTAAAATCAATCTATCGTGAATCCTTTGGTAAAGTTTGGAGAAACAGTGGGGTAGAAAGAAGGACAGCTCTGGAGTCAGACCTGCATTTGAATCCCACTCTGCCCTGTGGCCTTGAACAAGTTACTCATTGTCCTTTGGTGTCAGTTTCCTCATCAGTAAAATAGAATACAAATATTTTGTGCTTGCTATCTTGCTGGGTTGTTATAGAGATTGGAGATCAAGTATGTAAAGCAACTGGCACATAATAAATTATAGCTAGAGCTACAGTTGTAGAGCTGAACGAAACTTTAGTCCCCTTCCTAGGCTAACTCCATATCAAACGTTTTTGATGGTATACTCTATTATATGTATATTTATTTATTATAATGATATACTACTGATCCAATATATTATAAAACACACCCAAAAATAGAAATTAAAAAGGAGAATTTTTTAACTTCATATAAGTAAAAGGTCTAGTATTTTCTTCCTGCCCCCAGTGGATTGTGTTTTTCACATGGAGTGCTGGAATTTGTGGCACTATCAATATTCATATAGAGGGAAGTGATGAAACAGTGGAACAGCTCTCCAGCAATCACCAATGTTTGTCAATTGATATAAAAAACCTACTAGAAAGCATTGTGCAAGGTACTGTTTGAAGCAGAATGTTTTCCCCAGTAGCCAATCAAAACTTCATTTTCTTTAGGCAAAAACCAAAAAGGCCAAAATTTAGAAAAGAAACACATTTTTTACATAAGTTTCAAAAGAATTATTTTGGGATGGCGCATCTTCTGCTAGAAGTAATGACCAACAGTCTTTACCTTCTTTTTATGTTTTAAGCTATTAAATAGTTGGTTCCTTCAGTTAGACTCTTACACCTCCCATTTCACTAATTCTTTCATCTACACTTATCCTACCTTTAATAACTGCTTTTAGCCCTGTAATTTTCATGTTAATGATGTTCGACCACTGACAATTTGATTTTCTGGTCCAATGTATAATACAAACTTTATTTAATATCCATAATTTTCTCCTCTTGCTCTGATACAAATGACACTTTGTACTTCTTATTTTGTGTCTGTACATTCTGTGCATACTAACTCTAATTTCATTCTGTGTACTTTGAGAAATATAATAATGGGAATATACCAAATCACATTGCTTTTTCCAGTTCACTTTTTCTAGTTGTGGTATTGGAGTTTAAAAATTACTAGACATGTACTGTGACTATAATATCAGTCACCATATCTGATTTCTAATATACAAATATAATTAGGCTAAATAATTTGTGTTGAATAAAATGCTTTAACTGAGAGAGAAGTCATATTATAGGCAAAGCATTAATAAATTCTAATAATATTTTAAGTCTCTAATAATGCATTATTTGCCATAGTCATTTAAAAATACTAATTTATGTGTATTATTATCTTGAAGGTATCTTAAATCCTTTAAAGAAGTAGGCCTCATATAATAATAATCATAATTTTATATATATAGTTAATATTTATTAAGCACTGAATATATATTAAGTACTGTGCTAAATACTTTACATAGATTATCTCATTTAACTATCATAAATTAATGAAATAGGTACAAAATCAGGACTAGAACATGGGTTCAAAGGCTACATGGTGGATCATGATGCTATGTTGTCTCTGATAATGAGTGTCTATGGCCCCAAAGTGACCACTTGGCAAACATGGGATAAAGAAAGTTTCATTTGTAATAACATTCTTGAACCTAAAGACTAATCCTGATGAATATAATTGTATGAAATTTTAAACTTTTCATATGCTTTAGATTAATGCATCAATACCATGCAGGTTTTGAATTTTTATTTAGAATTTGCCAATTGTTTCTCTAATTTGACAGAGGATTAAATACCAAAAAACCTGGGATGTATTTCTATAAGGTCTGGCTTACAAAGCAAGCAGAATGGACATAGAATTGTAAGGCCAAATACTAATATTAATCAGTGAGAGAGAGAATAAAACATATCAAATTTAAAAATACAATGTCAGAGACAACATTAGAAAATTCATTACCTGCTGTAAAGTATAAGTTCATGACTTTTGGAAATATAAAATTTTGACTACCCCATAGTTGTCTTGAGCCAAATTCTTCAGTCCGTAAAATGTGAATGCATCACATAATATGCATATTTTACTTCAGGAAATCTGTAGGGTCATTTTTACTGTGTATCAAATAATTTTTCAGTAATTGAAAATTATCAATCCTAATAATGTAATTAAGTTGACATGCCATGTTGTGCCACCCCTTTATATCAGGTTTTCAAAGACTTATTTTTCTAAATATGTAAGTCAAGAAATTTCAAGTATTATGCAAAAATAAAATATACCAATGACTACTTATGTATTCTATATGGTACATATATTCTATTCTTTATAAAAAGATTCATTAAAAATTGTTTGTGAAAATTATTTTCTCAAATTTCAAAGCCTGATATAATTATACTAATCTACATTTCTCAGATATTTATACCATTCAACTATATTAACTTTTAGTATCTCTGTGACATATGGATGAGTCTATAAAAATATACAAGATTGTATTCCCTCTTCTCTATTTTAATATTCTCTATTAATAGATGGCATTTATTTACATAGATACATTTTAATTAAATTCTAGCTCAGAAAGTTTTCCTCTATTGTAATTAGCTCTCTTATTTCTAGAACTCTTTCATGTTAACTCAATTTCAGGATGCGTGATTAAAGTATTTAGATTATCTCTAGTGTTAAGTTACATCTTTAAAAATTATAAGTGAAGGAATTATTTTGAAACACATTATTAGTAACTTTAAATGTAAGTTATTTTCAACTGTTATTCTTAGAGTTCTAAAAGTTATCTAGAAAGTTTTTTAATAAGAAACTGTATTGATTTAGTGAAATTTTAAAAAGAAAATGTTTTCAAATTTTGTGAAAATGTTTTGTATATTGCAGATATCGAAGCAGAAAAACATAATAAAAAGCAAAAAGAAAGAAATGTCACCACACAGGTAAATATTTTGCTAAATGATTATATATTTTCAATAGAAAATTTAGGCTATAGGCACTATTAGTAGTATTGATTCAGCATGCTCAGGATTTCTTCAAAAAGTAGTTATTGACTATGATTTCTGTTCTTTTGTTGTTTTCATTCTCAATCAATATTTTTTGTTCACTCATTCAACAAATATTTACTCATGAGAAGATAAGACTGTTATCAGGCCTGAGCCTTCTCATAAGCCATGGCCTGTCTAAATATTAAGACAAAAAGAACAGACCAGTCTGGCTTATAGAGTTACAGATGCTTGTTAAAATTTATTAACCTCATGATGTCTTCTGACATCTTGGAAGTAGGGGATTCAACATTTTCAGTCTATTCTCAACCCAGAAATCAACATAGTCCTATAAATGTAAGTAATTTCAAGTTGCCCCTTTACTTGAAACCCTTTAGTGGCATCCCATCTCACGAAGATTAAACCTTGCCTATTAGGTTCTGTGGTCTGGCCTCACTGTTTTTTCTCTGACATCATCTCCTACTACTGTCTCCCTTACTCACACCATTCTAGACACACTGGGCTCTGTGCTGTTCCTCAGAAACCCCAGGCATACATCCATTTTTCTGTTCTTTCTGCTTGGAATATCCTTGAGCCCAGATATCCATTCGGCTCCCTTCCCTCATCTCCTTTAGTTTTTTGCTCAAATGTCATCTTTTGGGAGGGTCCTTCCCTGGACACTCTAAATTTGCATTCACTCTGCCTAAAATTGCAAACCATATCAGAATACCTTTATCTCGCTTCTCTTTAGTATTTTTGTGTGTGTGTGCGAGGAAGCTTAGCCCTCAGCTAACATCTGTTGCCAATCCTCCTCTTTTTGCTGAGGAAGACTGGCCCTGGGCCAACATCCGTGCCCATCTTCCTCTACTTCATATGTGGGATACCTGCCACAGCATGGCTTGATAAGTGATGCATAGGTCTGCGCCCGGGATCCAAACCTGTGAACCCCAGGCCGCTGAAGCAGAGCGTGCAAACTTAACCACTACACCACCAGGCAGACCCCATCCCTTCCCTGTAGTATTTTTCCTCTCAGAATTATCACTATGTAACATACTATATTTTGTTATGTCACCCTCCACTAGAATATAAACTCCATGAGAGCAGAGGTTTTTGTCTGTGTTGTTCACTGCTGTTATCCCAGCAACTAGAACAGTGCCTGGCACATGGCAGGCACTCAATAAATGTTTATTGAATTGATGAATAAATTTTAAATCCAGATTAAAGGAGTAAACTTTGAAAAATGTTTATAGAAATTAAAAACTCCTTTTACATTGCAACATTTTCTAAACCCCTCCAAATTTAGCTCTTCTTCATTACCGTAACTACCACATCCCATAATTAACGGTGGGATTATTATCTGCAGAAATAGAAGTGACCTTGGTACAAAGCTCACAGTTTGTCCTTGGGCAGGTGGAGATTGAAGGACATCAACTTCATCAGGTCATCTTGATTTCTCTTATGGGCTTTGAATATCTTGTGATATGCAGTGCCTCCCAACAACATAAGAAAGCCCCCTTTGAAATCAAGGAAGTCTTTACTGCTTGGGATCAAGGATGCTGCTCAGATCCATAAGTGTCTTCCCCAATGCCTGACATAAGTAGATGAGGCCTATATAGTAAATATGAGAAAGGACCCCAGCTCTATCTATATATACCCAAGCACAAAAGAAAATTATAATCTATTCTAAGAGATCTCAGAATATTCAAAAACAAAAGCACTATCTTCCCGTCAAAGACAAGAGATAACATACCAAAGTAGCCGGTTGTAGACTGTATATCTCACCCAATTCCACCGGAGTATCTGTTTTTTTAAACTTCCTTAGCACCAACCTCATAGAGCATGGAGTGCAGAAGTGAAAAGACCAAATACTATAGATGGCTCTAATGCAAAGTTCCCTTACATCCCTGCTACGCTACAGCCATAACAAAGTAACCTCCGTTCACTCAACTTGCCATATTGTTTCATGACTCCTTTGCAATAAATAGGATACTATCTGGCTGATAACACCCTCCCCCCATTTCTCTCCCCATTGTAGACCTGGCAAATTCTGTTATCTTTCATAATAATTACTATTTGCCTTATAATTTTTTAAAACAGCCTTCTAAGTACAGCTGCTCTTTCGCTAATTTTTCTCTTTCTGGCTTTACAACTCTACAATTCACAAAAGAATATCATCTACTCCTTCATTCTCCCAACACACACTTTTAAAAAAACATGTATACATACTTGAAAATATATATTTAAAGACACTTTGTCTTGTTTTAAGGATCTAATATTTTCAGGAGTTCTGTGTATTATTTCCTTCAGTATTAAAGAATGATCATGATGGCAGAGGTGGTAAACCCCCAGGTATCTAATGTACTACCAGGGAGTAACTGAGGTCCCTTAAAGGAGAAATTCAAGTGTACAGCTGAGGGGCCATTATGACAACCACCACCACCAAGAGCAAGAATGAAAACTCTGAAAACAAGGAAAAGGTAGCTCAGACGGCGGAGTCAAGATGGCGGCGTAAGCAGACTCGGAACTCACCTCCTCCCGTGGACACAGCCAATTTACAACTACTCGTGGAAAAATTACCCCTGAGACAGAACTGAAAACTGCATAAGAGGAACTCCTGCAACAATGGACAATCCTAACTGAGGTAGAAGAGGCATAGACTCCCTTCTGGAGAGGAAAAACGCCGCCTTCACAAGCCGCCAGCTTCACTGCTGGGAGCAGCTCACAGGTACGCAGCCTCCCTGGAAGCGCGGGGCCCTGAGCCGGGGAGCCCCCCCACTGTGGGCATTTTGTGGACCCAGCACAATCGAGACCAGCGGCATAATATCTGACTTTGCCTGCTACTAAAACACTGGGGAGTACCCCCAGAAAACCCGGTTCACAAAGAAACTAAAACTGGTTCTTAAAAGGCCCGCGTGCAAACTCACCCATTTCAGAAAGCATCCTAAAATCACCAGAAAGAAAGGTGGACAGTGCTTTGGTGAAAAGAGACTCACCTGATAGGCCCTGAGTGCATCTCGGTGAGGGGTGAGACCTCTCCAGGGACTGGGACATTGGCGGCGGCCATTGTTGTGGCCTGGTGTGGGCGTGCTGACACAGACGCCATTGGAGTTCTCCCTGAGGCCTGCTAGCCCAGGGTCTGCCCCACCCGCTAGAGCACTGATTTAATCCAGCTCAGCCAGGGCAGGCAGCCCACCCTAGAGACTGGCCCCACCCAACAACAAGCCCTCAGGCAACTTGTGGGCCTGCATAGATTGGTGACTGGATTCTCTGCAGCCTGGCAACTGAGCAGACTTGAGCGGGGCAGGGTGTGCACAAGGAGCGGGTGGAGAGTGTGGGGTGGTGGCGGAGTGTGTGGGGCTCCCGCCGTGGGGAGACTGGGTCCACTTGGGGAGGTCGGGGCGCTCACATGGGGAAGGACTGTGTTGACTGTGTGTGTGGATCTGTGGGCAGCAGGGTTTGTCAGCTGCAGAAGACTTGTGCTTCTCAAAGACCCACACAGGAGGTTTGCCCCACCTTCCAAGGCCTGAAACGATTGGGTGCTCCTGTGCCTGAGGCCAGCCCCACCCAGCTGCAATCCTCAGAGAATTGACAAGAGACCTAATAGGCTAGAGGCTTACAGCAATTGTAAGGCCCTGAGCCTAACAACCTGCCACACTGGGGGCCTACTCACTTAAAAGAAATACTGCAACACAAATGTGGTATTAGAACTTGCAGCCAACTGTACTGGGGCTCCCCACACCTGATAAAGAGACTGAAGGGCCCACAACAACTACAAACAGCTGAGCATTACAACAGCTGGCCAGGAGCATAACTCGGCCTACCTGGGTGCCTACAGGGAGAGCAAACAGGCCACAACAGAAGGACACACGTAGCCCACATAGGGGTCACCCCTGGAACATTGAGAACTGAGGGAAGCACACTGGAAGCCTCCTAAGGCATCACTTACATAAGGTCACCTATCCAAGAGCAGGAGACATAGCTAACCTACCTAATACGTAGACACAAGCACAGGGAAAGAGGCAAAATGAGGAGGCAAAAGAATGCATTCCAAGTAAGGAAACAGGACAAAACCCCAGAAAAGGAACTAAGTGGAACAGAAATGAGCAACCTACCTGACAGAGAGTTCAAACTAAGAGTGTTAAGGATGCTCACTGATCTGGGGAGAAGAATAGATGAACTCAGTGAGAATGTCAACAAAGAAATGGAAGATATAAAAAAGAACCAATCAGAAATGAAGAATACAATACTGGAAATGAAAAATTCACTGGAGGGACTCAAAAGCAGAGTAGAGGATACAGAAGAACGGATCTGTGAGCTGGACGAAAGACTAGAAGAAATTACCCAAGCTGAACAGGTAAAAGAGAAAAGAATTAAAAAGAGTGAGGACAGTCTAAGGGACCTCTGGGACTACATCAAGCGCACTAACATCCGTGTTATAGGTGTCCCGGAAGGAGAAGAGCGAGACAAGGGGGCAGAGAATCTATTTCAAGAAATAATAGATGAAAACTTCCCTAACCTAAGGAAGGAAACAGACATCCAGGTACAGGAAGCACAGAGAGCCCCAAACAAGATAAACCCAAAGAGGCCCACACCAAGACACATCATAATCAAAATGTCCAGAATTAAAGATAAAGAGAGAATCCTAAAAGCCGCAAGAGAATGTCAAGTTACATACAAAGGAAACCCCATAAGGCTATCAGCTGACTTCTCAGCAGAAACCTTACAGGCTAGAAGAGAATGGCATGATATATTTAAAGTGCTAAAAGGAAAAAACTTACAGCCCAGAATACTCTACCCAGCAAGGTTATCATTCAAAATGGAAAGAGAGATCAAAATTTTCCCAGACAAGCAAAAATTAAAGGAGTTTGTCACCAAGAAACCAGTGCTGCAAGAAATGTTAAAGGGACTGATTTAAGGGGAAAAGAGAAGACCACAAATAGGAAAAATTATCTATTTCCATGATTAGAATGTAATGGATACAAATACACACAAAAGAGGTTAGATATGATATCAAACACATAAAAGGAGGGAGGAGGGGAGTTAAGAGTACAGCTTTCAGACAGAGGTCAAACTAAAGTGACCATCAATTCTGTATAGAAGAAGAAAGGAACAGAGAAGGACTACTAAAACACTGAGAAAAAAAAAAAAGTTAAAAAATGGCAGTAAGTACATACTTATTAATAGCTACTTTAAACGTCACTGGACTAAATGCTCCAATTAAAAGGCATAGGGTGGCTGACTGGATAAAAAAACAAGACCCATATATATGCTGCATACAAGAGACACACTTCAGACCTAAAGACACTCACAAACTGAAAGTGAAGGGATGGAAAAAGATACTCCACGCAAATGGCAATGAAAAGAAAGCTGGGGTAGCAGTACTCATATCAGACAAAATAGACTTTAAAACAAAAACTGTAAAACGAGACAAAGAAGGGCATTACATAATGATCAAGGGAACAATCCAACAAGAGGATATAACACTTGTAAATATCTACACACCCAATGTAGGTGCACCTAAATATATAAAGCAATTATTAACAGACATAAAAACAGAAATAGACAGTAACACAATAATAGTAGGGGACTTTAACACTCCACTTACACCGACGGATAGATCATCCAAACAGAAGATCAATAAGGAAACATTGGCCTTAAACGACACACTAGAACAGATGGACCTAGTAGATATATACAGAGCATTCCATCCAAAAACTCAAGAATACGCATTCTTTTCAAATGCACATGGAACATTCTCCAGGATTGATCACATATTAGGCCACAAAACAAGTCTCCATAAATTTAAGAAGATTGAAATAATACCAAGCATCTTTTCTGACCACAACGTTATGAAACTAGAAATCAACTATAGGAAGAAAATCAGAAAAGCCACAAATACGTGGAGATTAAACAAAATGCTACTGAACAACGATTGGGTCAATGAAGAAAGCAAAGGAGAAATCAAAAAATACCTGGAGACAAATGAAAATGAAAATACGACATGCCAGAATTTATGGGATACAGCAAAAGCAGTTCTAAGAGGGAAGTTTATAGCGATACAAGCCTATCTCAACAAACAAGAAAAATCTCAAATAAACAATCTAACAATGTACCTAAAGGAACTGGAAAAAGAAGAACAAACCAAGCCCAAAATCAGTAGAAGAAGGGAAATAATAAAAATCAGAGCAGAAATAAATGAAATAGAGACCAAAAACACAATAGAAAAAATTAATAAAACCAAGAGCTGGTTCTTTGAAAAGATCAACAAAATTGACAAATCTTTAGCTAGACTCACCAAGAAAAAAAGAGAGGAGGCACAAATAAGTAAAATCAGAAATGAAAGAGGAGAGGTTACAACAGACACCTCGGAAATACAAAAGATTATAAGAGAATACTATGAAAAGCTATATGCCAACCAATTCGACAATCTGGAAGAAATGGATAAATTCTTAGAATCATACAACCTTCCAAAACTGGATCAAGAAGAAGTAGAGAATTTGAATAGACCAATCACCAGTAAGGAGATCGAAACAGTAATCACAAACCTCCCCAAAAATAAAAGTCCAGGACCAGACGGCTTCCCTGGGGAATTCTACCAAACATTCAAAGAAGACTTAATACCTATCCTTCTCAAACTCTTCCAAAAAATTGAGGAGGGGGGGAAGCTCCCTAACTGTCTTGACATGAGTACAGCCATGTTTGGCCGCTCCATTGACCTATAGCCACCAGCACAAAAAAGAAATACAAAGCTGCTTTCTGTGTGGTGGGAACTGGCCTTTTCCCGGGAACTGGCCTTTCTCCCACGGAGAGAGTTACAAGTTGTAACATTTCAAGGCTCTTGGAGCGTCGTAGTGCGGGATGGACTGGCCATCTGTGCCGGGCTAAGACGATAACCAAAGAGAACCATGCACATACACAACTACTGGGCTGGGACGTTAACCAGGGGGCTCAATGCACGTACGCCACTGATAACAATTTTGTGCATGGGAACACTAGATGCTTGCTCTGTAAACTCTGTAACTGCTTATATAAACTGCTGGAAACTGAGACCTGCTGAAAGTTCCACCTGTGGAAGGGACACCTTGCCCAGGACGTGTGATCCTTGCCCAGCCGTGTCGATTGACAGGGCTCTCCCGGCAGTGGGGCGTAAATATTGTGAGTAATTGATTTCATGTGAAGTAATTGACTTGATACGAAGTAATTGATTTGATGTGTTCTCTTTTCGGTCAACCTGGTGTTTCTCTTTCCGGTTGATTTGTGTCATTTCTCTTCAGCCAATGTGGATGTTTTCCCTTTCCAGTCGGGCTGATGTTTTTTCCCTCTTAATATTTGACCTATTCGGATCTGTTTGCAGACTATCGCCTTTACTATCCTCTATATAATAAAATATACCTTCAGTCCATTTATTTGGTGTGGAAAGTGTCTTTTACGTCTCCGATCGAATCCCTGAACCTCTCATAACATAATTGGCGCTGTGAGCAGGATTCGATTGAGGAGATGCCTTTCCTATTCAAACGAAAGGTAACTGAAGCCAAAGTGGAAGAAACTCCAGGATGGGAGGACCCTCCCTTTTGCACTCTGGCTGGGGAGTGGGCTCGTAGGTCAGGGTTATATGAAGCTTGGGATGCTCGTCTGCGACCATTTGAACCATTGGATGTGACCAAAGCTTTGCAGACGATGGAAAGGAAAAAGAAAGATGATGTTTCTTTTTTGGCACGGCGAGGTTGATGTTTGCTGACTGCTTATCGTCGGGCTATAGAAGATAGGGATAAGATACAGAAAAAGAAGGCACTCTTGGAAAAAGAAAATTCAGATTTGCAGTCTCGCTTGGCTATAATTCAATGTCAATATCATACACTGGGAGATCAGGCTCATAACTACCAAGCTATAGCAGAAAAGGCTACTGTAAGAGTTGCCAAATATAAATATAGAAAGAGGAGAGGAAAGGTAAATGAACGAAAAGTTCATATGGCCATAGCATCGGCCGGTCCTAAGTGGGACCCAGACACATGAGATGGTGATATCTGGGATGATGATTCTGAAACTGATTATGAGGAAGAGGAAAAACCGCCCAAACGCACAGAGGCATGTCCTCTTCGCAGTCGGCGGATGGAAATGGATGATAATCATTCTGTAAGGAAAGATGTGATTGAGGATTTTAACCAACAAGAAATTTCTGATATTTTGGCCCGGGCTACACAAAAGCCTGGAGAAGCCATTATAACCTGGCTTGTTCGCCTATATGATATGGGCGCTACAGGAATTAATCTGGATGCAGGAGATGCTTTTAAATTTGTAATTTTGTCCAATGATCCAGTAATACGGGGAGCTTTCAGAGATTGGAGCATGAATGCTCACCCCCCAAATGATCGTGGACAAGACACTGATGGTACAACTTTATTGGCTCTTACAGTAAAAGGAGCTCAAGATAAATACCCCACGGATGATATGTGGCCGGACACTAATAGACCATGGTATACTTTAAAAGATTGTGTCCAAAAGATGAGAGAAGAAACCATGAAACGGGCTGTGTTTCTGGGGTGTAATGAAGCTTTAAATGAAATGACTTTAAGTGTCCAGGTGCGAAACAAGTTGATAAAAACTGCACCTCCGGCATACAAACAAATAATTACAACCCTTCTCATGAATGAAACTGAAAACCCTATATCAACACTTGCAGATAAGATTATGCAGCTAGCAGACTTGGGAGACTGACAGACAACTGAAAACTCTCCAGGAAGGGAAAAAAGAGAAACATTCTTTAAAAAGGATAAAATGACTCGAGGTGATATGTTTTTGGCCCTACTCCGGGCAGGAGTACCCAAAGACCAGATTGATGGAGTTGACACTAAAGAATTATAGAAACTATATAAAGAAAAAGGGCTAAATGTAAAACAAGTGAACGGAGGGGACAATATAAAGAATGCTTCCAACCCAGTGCCTACTGCACCTAGTGCACCGCCTCCTCCCTCGGATCCTCTTTTTGCTGACTTATGTGATTGAAGGGAAGGCCAAACCTCTGTATCGATTAGTGCCACTAGAAGAAAAGATATTAGACCACATGTACCAATTAAAATATTTTGGAAGAATGGATCTACAACTAGTGTGAAGGCACTTGTAGATACAGGGGCAGAGGCCACCCTTATCTATGGGAATCCAACTAAGTTTCAAGGTACATCAATTCTGATAACTGGATTGGGAGGAAAAGAAATCCAGGCAGTTACCACTAATCTTTCTATCCAAATTGGGCAACTACCCCGGCGCACATATCTAGTTATGATTGTGCCAATACCAGAATATATAATTGGGATTGATATTCTAAAAGGATTGACATTAAACTTGGCTGATGGACGATACCAATTTGCTATTAGAGCTTTGTCTTTTCATATTAATGCTGTAATTGTGGGATGTTTGCATCATGAAGTAGAAATTCCACCTGCCACGCAAGTGGTCAATCAAAGACAATATCGCATCCCTGGAGGACAACAAGAAATATCTGAGACCATAGAAGATTATTTGACTATAAAAGTCCTTTGCAGAGTAACTACAGCCTGGAATAATCCTATCTGGCCTATTAAAAAGGTGATGGGACATGGAAAATGACTGTAGATTACAGAGAGCTAAACAAAGTGACTCCGGCTATTCAAGCGGCCGTCCCTGATTTGATTACTCTTATAGAAAAAGTGCAATGTTATCCAGGCACTTGGTATGCAGTCATAGTCTTGGCTAATGCATTTTTCACCATACCTATACCTAAAAATGTTCAAGAACAGTTTGCTTTCACGTGGCTGGGACAACAATATACCTTTACTAGACTTCCTCAGGGATATGTGCATAGTCCCACTATCTGCCATCGACAGGTTGCTGAAACCTTGGCAAAGGTACCTGCTTCTAATGATGTCCAAATAGTACATTATATAGATGATATTATGATCCAAGGAAATAAAGAAAAAAAAGTAATGGACACACTTGAGGAGGATGGATGGAAAACTAATCCAGCTAAAATTCAGGGCCCAAGTTCAAGTGTTAAATTTTTGGGAATACTTTGGAATAATGGAAAACAAGAAATTTTACCTAAAGCTAGACAAAAGATATTAGATTTTGCAGCACCCCGCAACAAAAAGGAAGCACAAAAATTTATTAGATTATTTGGATTTTGGAGGGCACATATTCCACATTTAAGTCGGCTCCTTGCACCTTTATATAAAGTTACCAGGAAAAAATATGAATTTGAATGGGGAATGAAACAAAAAGAAGCTTTTGAAGCAGCCAAACATGCTATTCAGACTGCTTTAGATCTATAGCCAATTAAACCGGGACCCATTGAATTACAGGTAGATGTCATTGATCAATATGCCAGCTAGAGTTTATGGCAAAAACAAGGTGCCCGACGTTATCCTCTGGGATTTTGGAGTCACAAGCTTCCCTGTTCAAGTGAAAGATATAGTCCTTTTGAAAAACAGTTGTTAGCCTGCTATTGGGCTCTAATAGACTCAGAAAGCCTTGCCCTGGGACATAAAGTAATTATGCGACCCCAAATACCCATCATGCAATGGATTCATAGCACGCCTGTTACTCATAAAATTGAACATGCACAAGAATTTAATATCATCAAATGGAAATGGTATATTCAAGACCGGGCCAAACCTGGCCCAAAGGGGTTGTCTCTATTGCATGAACAAGTGTCTCAATATAGCAGTGAGCCAACTGTGTCACCTAAGACTGATATAACAGAATCTCCTTTTAAATGGGGTGTCTCATATGACCAATTGACTAAAAAACAACAAAAACATACCTGGTTTACGGATGGTTCTGCCAAAATGATATCGGGCTCACGGAAATGGAAAGCAGTTGCCTATAACCCATCCACCCAACAAACAATTGTCACCACCGGAGATAATATAAATAGCCAATATGCTGAACTTTATGTGATATATCAGGCACTTCAACAAGAACAGGGGCAACAATGTCATATATATACTGATTCATGGGCAGTGGCACAAGGTTTGGCAATGTGAATGCCACAATGGAAAAAACATGATTGGAAAATTAATGATAAAGAAATATGGGGAAAAAAATTATGGGAACACATATGGTTATGGTGTCAAAACATGATTGTTACTGTATTTCATGTTGATGCTCACAGTTCTTTAATTTCTGCAGAACAAAAGCATAATTCTCATGCTGATCAACTGGTGCAGATTCGTGCAACGCACAACCCAGGCTTAGCACAATGGGTCCACGAAAAGAGTGGACACTTGGGAGAACAAGCTTCATACAGGTGGGCACAACAAAGGGGAATCCTTGTCACCCATGATGATATTGCCACTGCAGTACAACAATGTCAGTTATGCCAACAGTTAAATAAACGGGGAGTTCCATACCCCTACCAAGGTCATATCCAAAAGAGATTATTTCCTGCCCATACCTGGCAAATAGATTTTATTGGACCATTGCCAAATTCTTGTGGATATACTTATGCCTGCACTGCTGATGATACATATTCTGGTTATTTATTGGCTATACCAGCTAAAGTGGCCACCCAACAGAGTGCCATAAAGTTATTAGATACAATTAAGTTATATTATGAAACACCAAGGCAAATTCAGAGTGACAATGGTTCCCACTTTACAGGTAAGTTGATTCAAACCTATACCAAGGAAAATTATATAGAATGGATTTATCATATACCTTATTACCCCCAAGCTGCAGGCCTCATAAAACGAATAAATGGATTGCTTAAACAACAATTGAGGAAACTTGGTCATGGCTCATTAAAGGGGTGGCACAACCATCTAAATACTGCTCTAAATATGTTAAATAACAGGCCACTAGGCCCTAATGAGACTCCTCTGTCAAGGTTATTACCAGCAAAGATTACAGAAGTGGCAGCCGCAACCCACGAGTTTATGACCTTAACCTATTGGCCCCTGACTCAGTCTGCTAAACCGCCTTTTCGTGCCACGGCCAAAGCGGCTAGATTGGATTTATCTACTGTTCATTCTATTCAATTGCCCCCTAAGAAGCAGTCTATAGTCCCTACTGGGATAGGGGTACAATTTCCCAAAAATACCTTTGGTTTGTTAAAAGGACGCTCTGGACTGGCAGCAAAAGGTATTGATGTACTGGGAGGAGTCATTGATCCAGATTACCAAGGAGAAATAAAATTTATATTATATAATGGTAGTGACACAGTACTAACTGTAGAGTCTGGGGAACTAATGGGACAATTATTGGTGCTTCTCCTCTTGACTCCAAATGTGTCACAAGGACAACCTCCAAGTAAATTAACTAAAAGAGGAATACAAGGATTTGGGTCTACAGATAGATGGAAACCTGGAACAAAAGTGTGAGTGACACATCCACCCAATGCGGCTCCCCGTGCTGCAGAAGTAATGGCCCAACGGCCCACTACAACACTCATAGTTATGTATCCAAGAAATAAACAGTTATATCATGTTCCTAAAAATTCTGTTTCTTTGCATGAATAGATATTCCTGCTGTGTTTGCTATGCTGTGCTGCACTTCCATGTCTGCTGCAGACCTACACACCAACTAATGCCTCTGTAGGACAACCTTTGACCCTGCACTGTTAGACCAACTGTTCTACACCAGTGGGTCCTATAACCTGGACTATGAAGGCCAAGAAATTTGGTCTCAGAAACTTCAAGCAATCTCTTGGTATAAGCCTATATCTGATCAGTCACGCAAAACTAGTTATAATTTCTCTATTACCCTGCCTTCTGTTACCCTCCGTGATGGGGGCTGGTCTGGACTTCTGCAAGCTAATTTGTTAGGCCTAAGTGTTACCTTATCTAATGTTATCTTTGATGCTGTACATGATTTGCAAGATCAAGTTAATAACATTTCATATTCTAAGGGGTTATTTGATTGGTTACCTTGGGGTTTGGGTCCTTTATTGCGAGATAGTTTTATAATTATTGTAGTCATTAGATTTTGGATTCTTGGATGTGCCTTATGTACTTGTGTACGAAGTTCATTGTCTGTGCATATGGTGTCTTATGGTTAATGGAGACGGCCACAGCCAAATATGTCGTGACCTGAGTACAGCCATGTTTGGCCGCTCCATTGACCTATAGCCACCAGCACAAAAAAGAAAAACAAAGCTGCTTTCTGTGTGGTGGGAACTGGCCTTTTCCCGGGAACTGGCCTTTCTCCCACGGAGAGAGTTACAAGTTGTAACATTTCAAGGCTCTTGGAGCGTCGTAGTGCGGGATGGACTGGCCATCTGTGCCGGGCTAAGACGATAACCAAAGAAAACAATGCACGTACACAACTACTGGGCTGGGACATTAACCAGGGGGCTCAATGCACGTACGCCACTGATAACCATTTTGTGCATGGGAACACTAGATGCTTGCTCTGTAAACTCTGTAACTGCTTATATAAACTGCTGGAAACTGAGACCTGCTGAAAGTTCCACCTGTGGAAGGGACACCTTGCCCAGGACGTGTGATCCTTGCCCAGCCGTGTCGATTGACAGGGCTCTCCCGGCAGTGGGGCTTAAATGTTGTGAGTAATGGATTTCATGTGAAGTAATTGACTTGATACGAAGTAATTGATTTGATGTGTTCTCTTTTCGGTCAACCTGGTGTTTCTCTTTCCGGTTGATTTGTGTCATTTCTCTTCAGCCGATGTGGATGTTTTCCCTTTCCAGTCAGGCTGATGTTTTTTCCCTCTTAATATTTGACCTATTCGGATCTGTTTGCAGACTATCGCCTTTACTATCCTCTATATAATAAAATATACCTTCAGTCCATTTGTTTGAAATGGAAAGTGTCTTTTACGTCTCCGATCAAATCCCCAAAACTCTCATAACAGTAACTCATTCTACGAAGCTGACATTACCCTGATACCAAAACCAGACAAGGACAACACAAAAAAAGAAAATTACAGGCCAATATCACTGATGAACATCGATGCAAAAATCCTCAACAAAATACTAGCAAATCGCATACAACATGTTAAAAAGATTATACACCATGATCAAGTGGGATTTATTCCAGGGATGCAGGGATGATTTAACATTCGCAAATCAATCAACGTAATACACCACATTAATAAAATGAAGAATAAAAATCACATGATCATCTCAACAGATGCAGAGAAAGCATTTGACAAGATACAGCATCCATTTATGATAAAAACTCTGAATAAAATGGGTATAGAAGGAAAGTATCTCAACATAATAAAGACCATATATGAGAAACCCACAGCTAATATCATCCTCAATGGTGAAAAACTGAAAGCCATCCCTCTTATAACAGGAACCAGACAAGGATGCCCACTGTCACCACTCCTATTTAACATAGTACTGGAAGTCCTAGCCAGAGCAATCTGGCAAGAGAAAGAAATCAAAGGGATCCAAATTGGAAAGGAAGAAGTGAAACTGTCACTATTTGCAGATGACATGATTTTATATATAGAAAACCCTAAAGAATCCACCAGAAAAGTTTTAGAAGTAATAAATGAATATGGTAAAGTTGCAGGATACAAAATCAACATACAAAAATCAGTTGCATTTCTGTACACTAACAACGAAGTAGCAGAAAGAGAAATTAAGAATACCATCCCATTTACAATTGCAACAAAAAGAATAAAATACCTAGGAATAAACTTAACCAAAGAGGTGAAAGATCTGTACACCGAAAACTATAAAACATTTCTGAAGGAAATTGAAGACACAAAGAAATGGAAAGATAGTCCGTGCTCTTGGATTGGAAGAATTAACATAGTTAAGATGTCCATACTTCCTAAAGCCATCTATAGATTCAATGCAATCCCTATCAAAGTTCCAACAACATTTTTCACAGAAATAGAACAAAGAATCCTAAAATTTATATGGAACAACAAAAGACCCAGAATAGCTAAAGGAATCCTGAGAAAAAAGAACAAAGCTGGAGGTATCACACTCCTTGATTTCAAAATATACTACAAAGCTATATAACCAAAACAGCATGGTACTGGCACAAAAACAGACACACAGATCAATGGAATAGAATCGAAAGCCCAGAAATAAACCCACACATCTATGGACAGCTAATCTTTGACAAAGGAGCCAAGAACATACAATGGGGAAAAGAAAGTCTCTTCAACAAATGGTGTTGGGAAAACTGGATAGCCACATGCAAAAAAATGAAAGTAGACCCTTACCTTACACCATACACAAAAATTAACTCCAAATGGATTAAAGACTTGAATGTAAGACCTGAAACTGTGAAACTTCTAGAAGAAAACATAGGCAGTATGCTCTTCGACATCGGTCTTAGCAACATCTTTTCAAACACCACGTCTGACCGGGCAAGAAAAACAATAGAAAAAATAAACAAATGGGACTACATCAAACTAAAAAGCTTCTGCACAGCAAAGGAAACCATCAACAAAATGAAAAGACAACCTAACAATTGGGAGAAGATATTTGCAAACCATACTTCTGATAAGGGCTTAATCTCCAAAATATATAAAGAACTCATGCATCTCAACAACAAAAAAACTACCAACCCAATTAAAAAATGGGCAAAAGACCTGAACAGACATTTCTCCAAAGAAGATATACAGATGGCCAACAGACACATGAAAAGATGTTCAAAATCACTAACTATCAGGGAAATGCAAATCAAAACTACAATGAGATATCACCTCACGTCTGTCAGAATGGCTATAATTAACAAGACAGGAATCAACATGTGTTGGAGAGGATGTGGAGAGAAGAGAACTCTCATACACTGCTGGTGGGAGTGCAAACTGGTGCAGCCACTATGGAAAACAGTATGGAGATTCCTCAAAAAATCAAGGATAGAACTACCATATGATCCAGCTATTCCACTGTTGGGTATTTATCCAAAGAACTTGAAAACACCAATTTGTAAAGGTACATGCACCCCTGTGTTCATTGCAGCGTTATTCACAATAGGCAAGACTTGGAAGCAACCTAAGTGCTCATCAAGGGACGAATGGATAAAGAAGCTGTGGTATATATACACAAAGGAATACTACTCAGCCATAAGAAACGATGAAATCCAGCCATTTGTGACAACAGGGATGGACATTGAGGGTACAATGCAAAGTGAAATAAGTCAGAGGGAGAAGGTCAAATACCGTATGATTTCCTTCATTAAGTAGTAGATAATAACAACAATAAACAAACACATAGGGACAGAGATTGGATTGGTGGTTACCAGAGGCGAAGGCGGGAGGGAGGAGGGTGAAAGGGATAATTCGGTACATGTGTGTGGTGATGGGTTGTAATTAGTATTTTGGTGGTGAACCTGATGTAATCTATGCAGAAATAGAAGTACAATGATGTACACCTGAAATTTTTACAATGTTATAAACCAATGTTACTGCAATAAACAAAAAATTAAAAAAAAAAAGAAAAGGAAAAGGTAGCTCAGCTCTCAGCATGAAGCAGTTTCGCTGGAGTTCCCAGAGGGCTCAGTTCCATTCTCTCCTTCATCTAAACAGGCACATTATTCTTCTTTTTGAGATTAACATCCTGTTACAATAGATAATTAGACGGGTTTTTTTTACACTTATTGATAACTTGATTTATGTCCTTATATTCATAATTCATATTCAGAAAAATGTCTTACAGTTATCAGATACCTTCAACTTTATAAAATCCCTTCACATATACCATTCGTTCCTCCTAACATTTCTGTGAAAGATGTTAACCAGTTATTTAAATGGTCAATTATTATCCCAATTTTACAGATTAGAATAACCAAGCCCATTCAACTTTAAAAGATCTTTGCATCACAAATTTTCAATACGCATGTTCATTGAACACAATGCCTACTAGGTACCAAATATAGTTACTGGAATTCAGAATTTCCAAAAGATTCTGATTTTTTTTTTTTTAGCTTTGTGAAATCTCAGTTTGATAGTACTTAAACTTGATTGTCTCTGAGAACTTCTTCCCCTGCAGCCCTCTCAAGCATTTTCTCCCACAACCCAGTTATATTTGTTCTAGTTGGGGTGGTGGGTATCCTTCTTATTACCACATTCTCATTGGGAGAGTAATAGGAGCTGAGGACAGAGAAGTAGCTTGTGATCTTTCTCTCCAACTCTGCTTCTTTCATCATTCTTGGAGATTTTGGTATCCATGAATCCTAGACTCTCAGTTCCATTATTTAGATCTTTTTGCTCCAATAATTGCACTCTCCTCTCTACTCACTTGGTCATAATCTAGACTATGTCTTTCCCAAATTAAAATTTCAAGTTTTCAAGTCTCTGATGACCACCTGGTACTTTCCAGGTTATCCCATCAATGCTTCAATTTCACCTCAAATCCATTTGCCCCTTTTACTGTGCCTCGTTACCCTCACATCCTCATCTCCCTTCTTACTTGGCTTAGAGTTGATGAGTCATCACTACAGGACCACAATCCCTTTTCCAAAACCCTTGAGAACAAGAGTATTTCAGAACTCAAGGTTTGTTTTCAAATTGTGGTAAAATATACATAATATAAAATTTATCCTCGTAACCATTTCTAAGAGTACAGTTCATTAGTGTTAAGAACATTCACAGTGCTGTACAACCAATCTCCAAAACTCTTCATCTTGCAAAACTGAAACTCTCAAAAACTCTCAAAAAAAAAAACCCCATAAAACAACTCTCTACTCCTCCCTTCCTTCCAGCCTCTGGCAACCATCATTATAGTTTCTGTCTCCATGAATTTGATTACTCCAGGTACCTCGTATAACTAGAATCATACACTATTTGTCTTTTTGTGACTGGCTTAATTTCACTTAGTATAACGTCCTTAAGGTTCATCCATGTTCTAGCATGTGTCAGAATCTTCTTCTTTCTTAAGGCTGAATAATTTTCCATTTTATGTATATCCCATATTTTGTTTATCCATTCATCCATTGATGGACACTTGGGTTGCTTACAACTTTTGGCTATCATCAATAATGCTGCTATGAACATGGATGTAAAAATATCTTTTCAATATCCTACTTTCAGTTCTTTTGGGTGGAATTGCTGGATCATATGGTTATTCTAATTTTAATTTTTTGAGGAACTGCCATATTCTTTTCCACAGTGGCTACACCATTTTACAACAGTTCCAATTTCTCTATATCCTTGCCAACACTTGTTATTTTCTGTTTTTGTTTTTTTCTTTTTTATAGTAACCATCCTAATGGATGTGAGGTGGTCTCATTGTGGTTTTGATTTGCATTTCCCTAATGGTTAGTGATGTTGAGCATCTGTTTATGTGTTTGTTGGCTGTTAGTATATCTTCTTTGGAGAAATGTCTGTTCAAGCCCTTTGCCCATTTCTTAATAGGATTATTAAGTTTTTTGTATTTGGAGTGTCAGAGTTCTTTACATATTCTGGATATTAACCTTTTATCAGATATATGATTTGCAAATGTTTTGTCCCTTTCATAAGTTGCTTTTTCATTCTGTTGATAGTATCCTTTGATGCACAGAAGTTTTTCATTTTGACATAGTCCAATTTATCCATTTTTACTTTTTTGCCTGTGCTTTGAGTGTCATATCCAAGAAATCATTGCCAAATCCAATATCATGAAATTTTCCCTATGTTTTCTTCTAGTTTTAGTTTCAAGTGTATGTTTAGGTCTTTAATCCATTTTGAGTTACCTTCTGTATACAGTATAAGGTTAAGAGACCAATTTCATCCTTTTGTACATAGATATCTGATTTTCCCCACACAATTTGTTGAAAAGACTGTCCTTTCCCCATTGAATGATACTGGCACTCTTGTTGAAGATCATTTGACCACATATGAGAGGGTTTATTTCATAGCTCTCTATTCTATTCCATGTCTGTCTTTATGCCACTACCACAGTTTTGATTACCATAGCTTTGTAGAAAGTTTTGATATCAGCAGATGTGAGATCTACAAATTTTTCTTTCTCAAGATTGTTTTGGCAATTCAGGGTTCCTTCAGATTCCATGTGAATTTTAGGATGGATGTTTCTATTTCTGGAAAAAAAAATGCGATTGGTATTTTGATAGGGATTGCATTGAATCTGTAATCACTTTGGGTAGGATTGACATTTTAACAATATTAAATCTTCTACTACATGAACATGTGATGTCTTCCCATTTGTTTTTGTCTTCTTTAATTTCTTTCAGAAATGTTATGTAGTTTTCAATGTATAAGTCTTTCACCTCCGTGGCTAAGTTTATTCCTAAGTATTTTACTCTTTTTGATGCTATTGTAAGTGGAATTGTTTTCTTAATTTCCTTTTAGGATTGTTCATTGTTAGTGTATAGAAATGTAACTGATGTTTGTGTCTTGATTTTGCCATCTGTATATCTTCTTTGGAGAAGTGTCTGTTCATTTCCTCTGCCCATTTTTTGATTGGGTTGTTTGTTTTTTTGTTATTCAGTTGTGTGAGTTCTTTATATATTATGGTGATTAATCCCTTGTCAGATAAATGGTTTGCAAATATTATTTCCCAGCTGGTGGGTTCCCTATTCATTTTGATCCTGGTTTCATTTGCCTTGTAGACGCTCTTTAATCTGATGAAGTCCCACTTGTTTATTTTTTCTTTTGTTTCCCTTGTCTGAGTAGACATGGAATTCAAAAAGATCACTTTATGGCTGATGATGAGTAGTGTACTACGTATATTTTCCTCCAGGAGTTTTATACTTTCAGGTCTCACCTTCAGGTCTTTGATCCATTTTGAGTTAATTTTTGTGTATGGTGAAAGAAGATGGTCTATTTTCATTCTTTTGCAAGTGGCTGTCCAGTTTTCCCATCACCATTTATTGAAGAGATTTTCCTTTCTCCACTGTATGTCCTTAGCTCCTTTGTCAAAGATTTGCTGCCCATAGATATGAGATTTTATTTCTGGACTTTCAATTCTGTTCCATTGATCTGTGTGTCTGTTTTTGTACCAGTACCATGCTGTTTTAATTACTATCGCTTTGTAGTATGTTTTGAAGTCAGAGATTGTGATGCCTCCAGCCTTGTTCTTCTTTTTCAGGACTGCTTTAGCTATATGGGGTCTTTTGTTGCCCCATATGAATGCTAGTATTCTTTGTTCTATTTCTGTGAAGAATGTCCTTGGGATTCTGATTGGGATTGCATTGAATCTGTAGATTGCTTTAGGTAGTATGGACATTTTAACAATGTTTATTCTTCCAATCCAAGTGCACGGAATCTTTTTCTATTTCTTTATGTCATCATTGATTTCACTCAATAATGTCTTATAGTTTTCATTGTATAGGTCTTTCACTTCCTTGGTTAAATTTACTCTAGATATTTTATTCTTTTTGTTGCAATTGTAAATGGGATTGTCTTCTTGAGTTCTCTTTCTGTTAGTTTGTTGTTGGTATATAGAAATGCAACTGATTTCTGTAAGTTGATTTTGTACCCTGCCACTTGGCTGTAGTTGTTGATTATTTCTAATAGTTTTCTGATGCATTCTTTAGGGTTTTCTATATATGAGATCACGTCATCTGCAAACAGCGAGGGTTTTACTTCTTCATTGCCTATTTGGATTCCTTTTATTCCTTTTTCTTGCCTAATTGCTCTGGCCAGAACCTCCAGTAGTGTGTTGAATAAGAGTGGTGAGAGTGGGCACCCTTGTCTTGTCCCTGTTTTCAGAGGGATGGCTTTCAGTTTTTCCCCATTGAGTATGATGTTGGCTGTGGGTTTGTCATATATGGCCTGTATTATGTTAAGGTACTTTCCTTCTATACCCATTTTGTTGAGAGTTTTTATCATAAATGGATGTTGGATCTTGTCAAAAGCCTTCTCTGCATCTATTGAGATGATCATATGGTTTTTATTCCTCGTTTTGTTAATGTGGTGTATCACATTGATTGATTTGCAGATGTTGAACCACCCCTGTGTCCCTGGTATAAATTCTACTTGATCATGGTGTATGATCTTTTTAATGTATTGCTGTATTAGGTTTACCAATATTTTGTTGAGGATTTTTGCATCTATGTTCATCAGGGATATTGGTCTGTAGTTTTCCTTCTTAGTATTGTCTTTGCCTGGCTTTGGTATCAGGGTGATGTTGGTCTTGTAGAATGTGTTGGGAAGTGTTCCATCTTCCTGTATTTTTTGGAATAGTTTGATAAGGATATTTGTTTGTTGATTTTGTATCTTACAACATTGCTAAATTCATTTGTTAGTTCTAACAGTTTTTTCATGGAATCTTTAGGGTTTTCTACATCAAAGATCATGTCATCTGTAAATAGAGATAATTTTACTTCTCCTTTCCAATTTAGATGCCTTTTATTTCTTTTTCTTGCCTAATTGCTCTGACTAGGATTTCCAGCACTATGTTGAATAGAAGTGGTGAGAGTGGGCATCCTCACCTTGTTGCTAATCTTAGAGGAAAAGCTTTCAGTCTTTCATTGCTGAATATGATGTTAGCTATGGGTTTTTCATATATGACATATTATGGTGAGGTAATTTCCTTCTATTCCTAGTTTGTTGAGTGTTTTGATCATGAAAGGGTGTTGAATTTTGTCAAATTCTTTTTCTGCATCAATTGAGGTGATCATGTGGGGGTTTATTGCCTTTAGTCGGTTAATGTGGTCTATTACATTGAGTTTTTTGTATGTTGAAACATTCTTGCATTCCAGGAATAAATCCTATTTGGTCATAGTGTACAATCCTTTTAAGGTACTGTTAGATTCTATTTGCTAGTTTTTTTGTTGAAGAATTTTACATCAATATTCATCAGGGATATTGGTCTGTAGTTTTCTTGTGGTATCCTTGTCTGGCTTTGGTATTAGGGTAATGCTGGCCTCATAGAATGAGTTTGGAAGTGTTCTCTTCAATTTTTTGGAAGAGTCTGAGGCAGAGTTCAGGGTTTTTTTTTTTCTTATTATTTTGGAAATGTAGTACTATATACACACACTCACACACACACACAGACATATACACATCATATATTATAGAATACCTCCAGCAGAGACTGGGGAAATAGGTTGTTTTCAAGCATATTAATATTTATGCAACAAAGCATATGAATATTCACATTAAGGGGGATAAAGAATATAACTTCACATCAGGTTCAGATAGGTTTTCCTAGTAACTGAATTGAGCACCAAACTATTGAAAAAGCTTTTAGTTTTAAGATATTTTTGGATTTTAGAATTGCGGAGAAGATTTTGGGGTCCCGTGAAATCACAACCTTGTTATAGACCTTTCATTTAGTTATTCCTCTTGTACTCCATCCAATTTAATGGTAAAACCTCAACCCTGATTGGATGCAGTTCTCCACCTACTCAATTCCTGCACCTGAGTAGCTGAATGTGGCTGGAAATAAATCCAATCAGACAACCTGTCTCATTTTAATTTCATGACCACAAGCCTCAAGTAGGACTTTAGTGTTTCCCTGCAAACCTGAACATCTCCCTAGTCAAATTTATTATCCCCCATCTCTAAGGCTACTGTTTCATATCTTCTCCTATCTTCTCAAAATCCAACGCATCTGTCCCTCACTCTCAGCTAATGACTTTGCTTTTTTTCTCTCATTGAAAAAATAGAAATTGTCTGAAGAGAAATTCTACAACCTCCCATGAACAACTCTATCAATTTACCAGCATTTATAACCATGTACACTGCCTCAACTCTCCCCACAAACAGCCTAAGCCACCTCTCTACTGGGATGTCTAAAGGCATCTGACACTTGACATGTTGACTGCTGAACTCCTGATTTTCCTCAACCCAAACATGTTCCTCCCCTAGTGTCTCTCATACCAGTAAATGGTTCCTTCATCTACCGGCTGCTTAGGGTAAAAACCTTAAGGTAACTCTCTACTTCTTTCTCTCATACCCAACACCCCAGATATCTTGGTCTTCAAAATATATCCTGAATCCAATCACTTACCTACTCTGTCACCAGCCACCAGCATCACCCATCTAGACTCTGTGGTAGTCAACTGCCTGTTCTCCTGCCTACATTCTTGCCCTATTGCAGTCCATTCACCTTAAAGTATGTGTTCCATTACACATAGAACAAAATCAAACTCTTTATCATGCCTTACAGGGTCCTACATGACCTGCTCTTTATCTGAGCTCTGACCATTCTCCCCATTACTTACTCCATTCCAGCTATCTTGGCCTCCAAGCTATGTTTGGGATACTCAAGTATACTCCTACCTCAGGGCCTACTGCTCGCTATGCTTGGGATGATCTGCTAGACAATCACATGGCTTGTTGCCCTCAATACACCCTTCATTTGGGTATCTACTCATACATTTCTCCCTCAAAAAAAATCCAAAACATTTTTTAAAAAACTAAACTTTTCTCAATCACTTATCTAAAATAGCATACTCCATCACTTTCTAATTCCTTACCTTGATTGAATTTTCATATGTTTTATCATCACTTGTAATTGTTCACATTTGACTACCTGACTGGAAACTGAGCTCCATGTGTACAGGCTCTTTAGTTTTTTATTCATTTCTATATCTTAGAGTCTTAATTAGTCCCTAAAATATAGTAAGTGCTTGATAAATACTTGTAAATGAAAAAATGTCACTGTTAGCAATATTTGTATCGGGGACAGAACAACAGCTAACTGTCAGTAGCTCTAATGACAGTTATGAGAAAAAAGGTGCTAAAATTAGTGACAAAAAAACAGGTTTCTAGGGTTACCTTAATAATTTTAATGATTTTAATAATCTATTTATCCTCTGTACCATGAATACTTAATATGGCTATATGTTTAACTATAATTTTCTGCTCCTTGCATGTAAAAATGTAGAGTATAGATACTCTAGTATGTATCAGATCTTAATGTTCCCTTTTTTTTTTTAAGATTTTATTTATTTATTTATTTTTCCCCCAAAGCCCCAGTAGACAGTTGCATGCCGTAGTTGCACATCCTTCTAGTTGCTGTACGTGGGACACGGCCTCAGCATGGCCGGAGAAGCGGTGCGTCAGTGCGCACCCGGGATCCGAACCCGGGCCGCTAGCAGCGGAGCGCGCGCACCCAACCGCCAAGCCATGGGGCCGGCCCTTAATGCTCTCTTAATTTCAGAAAGCTACCTTTATAATGCATTTAGCAATTAATAGAAATGTTATATTAGTACTATATTATTAGTATCACTAATGCTATTTTATTTTTCCCCTTTTATTTTCTACTTCATCATTTTCCCACATTTCAGAAGTTATCTTTGGATAGCTGTCTGTTATTGTTATCTGGTGACTTTAGAAGGTAGATGTGCAAATACCCAATAAAATAATTAGCATTGTCTTTGCCAAGAGAAAGAAATATTTTTACTGATGAATGAGTTATTTCTTCTCCGTAAGAAGTAGATATTCTTTTAACTTATGGGTAGCTATTGCCTTACTTGCTTTGTTTAAAAAAGAAATTTTAGGCATGTTAGGAAAAAGTATTCTAAGATTGTTTTATATTCTTAACTGAAAATAGTTTAGGAAAAATGGAAAACACTAAGACCATTACCAAAAACACCTTTGTTTCAATTTAAGCATCTCATAAATAAAATATTACTTTAAGGGAGAAAAACTATAAAACAGTGAGATTTTCAAGTGCCAGTCTTTTCTTTCCAAATATGTATACATTTGTTTAAGACCTAGAAAGCTTGAGTAATTTGATACGCCTTAAATTCCTGATTAAAACCATAATCCAAACAACATCTGCTTCAGTAAGAGTTTTTGCTATATGTGTTAACATCTTCAATGTCTGATGAGTGATATAAATTTTTGTACTATTTTATTTGTCTGCTTTAATTCCACTTTAATTTGCTGACTACTTTCTGTACTATGACTAGGGCGGGAATTCTCAAACACTAGCATCCATCACACTCACCTGGAGGACTGGTTAAAACACAGTTTGCTGGGCTTCACCCCCAGAGTTTCTGATGCTGTAGACTGGGTGGAGCTGAGAATTTGTATTTCCAACAGATTCCCATGTGATGCTGCTGCTGCTGTTCCAAGGACCATACTTTGAGAACCAATGACCTAAGGAAATCTGGTTTTCTTATAGGCAAACTTATTTTCTTTTTTTCCACTCCCTCTTGGCTTTCTCCATAATCTGGCTTTTCTCTGATATTGTATGGGGCACTAATGTTCATACTCTTTGGAAATATAGTGGCCTAAACATAGGATATGGAATCCACATCTATATATAGTGGGAAAAGTGGAAATTCAGTTCTTCCCTCTTGCCAAACCAATGACAGCAACCTGTGTTGCTCTCTCTGCCACAGCTCTGTCCAACCTAATTCAACCACAGGGACAAGGGCCACTAATGAGGAGGTGCTGAGCTAGTCTTGGTTTGCCACTCTTATTGTCCTCACTGATGCTTTCAATAAGCTGTTACTTTTCATCTGCTCTTTTTTCAGAGACGTTTTTCAGCAGAATTTAAGGTATTACACAGTGCCAAGGAACAGGGACTATTTTGGGTCATGTGAGCCAGGAAAGGAAAAGGGAGATGAATAGTTAAGGAAACCAAAAAATGCCTCTGATTGATGAGCCCTAGGGAAAGTAAGTCACTGACAGGCAAATAATCCTTACCTTCCAGTTCTTCTTTAACATCTCACCAATCTCCCATTTGCAAGGAATGATGCTCACTTCCCATTCCACAGCAAACGTGACTCACACTTACTCCCTTAGACAAAACACAAATCTTTTTTGTTTTCCACATATAGTCACACAATTTGGAGACATTACCACATATACAGGTGTGTGTGGGGTGAGACTGATTTCTTTCTCCAGACTTCCATCCTGCTCCCCATACTTCTTCATCCCTCTAACTGGAATCTCCATCCACTCAGCTGGTCTAGCTAAAAAACAAGATCTTTGACTTTGTCCTTTTTCTTATCCCTACATCCAGTCCATATCCAATTCCCATCTGTGTTACTTCCAAAATATATCCTAAATCTGCCCATATAGTTTATCTCCATTGCTTCTGCTCTCGTCTGAGTCACATCATCCCTCACCTGGTTGACTACAGTAGTCTCTGAACTGTTATTCCTGCTCCTGTGCAATCCACTCCTCACACATCAGCAAAAATGTTTTCTTTCTACAATGTAAGTCACAGCACGTCACTTAAAACCCTCCAGTGCCTTCCTCTTGTCTTTTGAATAAAATGCAAACTCCTTACCATCTCCCTATATAACATGACCCCTACTTCGCTTTCTTTTTTACAGTTCTCCCTTTAGTTCACACTCCTGCAGCCACTTGGGCCTTATTTCCATTCCAAGAACTTAAGTTCGTTCCTGTTTTAGAGTATTGGGACTTGCTGTTCCCTCTGCCTGGAATGCTTTGCCCCAATATCTATGCAGGACTGCCTTCTTGTCATTAAATTCTTGGCTCCAAAGTCTCCTGTTCAGTGAGGCTTTTCTTGAGCATCCAATCTAAATTAGCTAAATTAGTGCACCAATCCCTCTTCCCTCTGCATTTCACTCTTTTTGCATCTCCTTGTTTTATTCTCTTCATAGCATGTATTGATATCTGATACTAACTTGTTCATTTATTTGTTTATTGTTTATTGTCTGTCTTCTCACAGATGAATGGAAGCTCTCTAAGATCAGACAGATTATTCATTCTATCTTATTTGCCACTATATCTTCAATTCCTAGTGAATGCCCAGCATAAATGTGTTGAATGAATGAATCATTGATTCGTATAGCTCTTAAAGAACAAGGTTGGTTTATTATTTGATTATTTCACACCTGTTGCCTCCCAAAACTATGTGAGGCGGCTATTAAAGTCCCACTAACATTAGTTATGTTGCTGTTATTAAAATATGCATGGGATTTGGGGGCTAACATATTCAGTATCAAAAACATCCTAAGTGGCAATGGGGGCCTAGGACATGCTAAAATTGCTGTTCACTGTCTTTAAGTGAAGTTAGTCCAGACAATGTATGGCATAAATGTGTTTTCTACTAGTAAAAGGGTTTTTAGACATTCTGCTTAAGAGATAAAAAACTATATTTCAAAAAACCAAATAATATTTACTGATTTTGCAGGCTCAAGACATCATAGTTCACTGATGAACAGAGCAAATTAAATAGCCAGAGTACCTAGGTCCTAGTAGTTTAGAATCTGAAACAGAAAAACAGAAACATTAAGTTACACAGAAAACATATATAGTCAATACAGTAATAATAATAATAATAATAATAGCTAGTATTTATTGAGTGCTTACTATGTACGAGGCTCTTCACATGTATTAACTTATTTGATCCTCACAACAACCTAATGAGGTAGGCAATATTATTACTCCCATTTTACATGTACATTTACAGTTCACATTTACTATAAACTGAGTCACACAGAGGCTAATTAACTTGCCCACAGTTAGACACAGCTTAATTCGTGGTGAACAGAAAATGCTATGAAGGGAATATAAATGAAATATTAAAAATCGATAACATTTATTTAGGGGTATGTGCAATTAGGATGGACGATTGTGAATAAGTTATCTGTTCATATGTTAGCAAGTAATCAAAGTTTCCTGTGTTTCAAAAGTAAAATTGGAGCTGGCACCATGGCATAGCGGTTTAAGTGCGCGCACTCTGCTGCTGGCGGCCCGGGTTTGGATCCCCGGCACGCACCGATGCACTGCTTGTCAGGCCATGCTGTGGCGGTGTCCCATATAAAGTGGAGGAAGATGGGCATGGATGTTAGCCCAGGGCCAGTCTTCCTCAGCAAAAAAAACAGAGGACTGGCGTGGATGTTAGCTCAGGGCTATTCTTACTCACAACAACAACAACAAAAAAAGTAAAATTGTGTGTTGTTTTAAGAATAAAACTAGTTAAGTATCATCCATACAAAACAATGTAGAAACTCTTAAACTTCTAGCCTTAGCAGACTGGCTTACTCTTTTAAACAAGAAACTATGAAAAATGTGTTCTGCGTTCTAGTACTGTTTCTTTTTGTATAATTGTTTTTGCCTTCAAGCAAAGTACCATAGGACTGGGTACTACTTTGGAAATGTCTCTAGGCACAAGAACTATGATTTAGCCACAAATAAATTAGGATTAAATGTACAATGTAATAAATTCCAAACTTCTTTCCTCTAAGCCTACAGATTGTTTAGTTTCTCTTGTGAGAGGACACTCCTATCTTTCCTGTGCTTTAAGAAAACACAGGATTTCCCAAAAATAAATAACTCCACACATTCTTTAGACTTTCCTCTACTCAAGACACTCTACTGGAAATAAGAAGTACGCTAAAAGTTCACAAAGCATCTGTATTTAATTGAGTAGATAAAACATGAAATATGTGATGTAGAATGATCTCAGCTTTAGACTGTAGAGCAGTGAGCTACTGCTACCCAAGGAGGAAAGACGCCACAAGGTCAGAGAAATGGAGATCACTGTGGGTCAAGGGAAATGGGAGGGCCTTGGGCAGTAAGAATTTGAGTTGGACCTGGGAACAGGAGTGATATTTGGGATAATAGGAAAGAAGGGGCAATGAAAACTGTAAGCAGGGGCAAGGAAGTAGGAAAGAATCTATATTCTATTTGGGGAACAGAGGGCAAAAGAGTTTGCTGCGGATGTTCCTGTAGGTGTGAGAGTAGTAAGAAATATGGTCACGATGACATTTTTAGGCCAGACTGTGAAGAATCTTAGATTCTGTGCAAAGAAGTTTGATTTTATCCTGTTGTCACTGAGGACCGAGGGCTTCTCAGTTGGGCAGTGATGTATTCAAACAGATGCTTGAGAAAAACTCATCCAGCATGAATCTTCAGGATACAGGGAAGTGAAGAGGCAAGAGGGCTAGGTTAGAGCTTATCAAAAACACTGTGTCACTTTGATTAAGAGCTATAGCTAGTCTATAAATGGGTCTTGAGAGTTCAAAAATATACTTCCAAAGCACATACTTTAAACTTGGAGTTTAAAAACATGCTTTCAAAAACATACTTCCATTGGGTTTGCTGTTTGAAAACTAAAATATAAATTATAAGTCCATCAACAGAAAATCCTGCTAGTAACACCTCTGAAATATATCCAGAAACCAACCACTATCACCACTTTCCCCTACCATCTTCATACTTTACTGCCACCATCAACTTTTACCCAGCTTGTTTCAATTACCTTGTTTTTTCCCACTTTTTCTCCAACATATAATATTCCGCACACAGTAGTCAAGGTGATCCTTTTGAAATTTAAGTCAGTCAACATCACTCTTCTACTTAGAACCTTCCAAGGATCTCTCCTTCACACAGAATACAATTCACAATCCTGATGCTAGCCTCAGAGCTGCCTCTCTGCCTCATCATTTACCACCCTGCCTTCTGTTCCAGCTATGCCATCTTCCTTGCATACCTGTGTGCTCATGCTTCAAGGCCTTTGCATTTGATGATCCCTCTGCCATAACTCTCTTTCTGGAGGTATTTGTATGACTAACTCCCTCCTTCCCCTCTTAGGGGAGGAAGAGAATTCCTCTACCCATTCTAGGTTCTTCTGGCTGGGCTACGAATTAAATTCACATAAGACAGAATAACAGGAGAAAATCAAACAAAGCTTTATAACATGTATACATGGGAGAAACCCAGAAAAACTGAGCAACTTGCCAAAATGACCGAGCTGCCAGCTTAAATAGTATCTGTAGCTAAAGACAAAGGAGGGTGTTAGGGGTAGTAGTTTGGGACTTCAAAGGGAAGGAAGGCAATTCACATGGAAATGGAAAAACAAATGTTTGGTAAACAGAACTTTGGTAAGAATTGGCTTAGTAAGGACCCTCCAAGTCTACCAATACCCAGAGTTATCTGTGGTGATAGCCCGTCCTGGGGACAGGCCTTTTATCTTAAATTCTTTTAAGCAGTTAGGGGAAAGGTCAAAGTTTCTTTCAGAGTCTTTTGTTCTTAACAATAATCAAGGCAAGGCAAAGAGCCATATTTTGGGGTGGCCAATTCTGATCCCCCATACCACATAGGGGTCTACTCAAATGTTATCAAAGAACTTGTCCCTAACCATCCCATATCAAATAACACCAACTTTTATCAACTCCATCCCCTTATTCTTTTTTTTTAAACCTCGTTTTATCAATTGACTGTTGTCTTACCCACCAAGAACATCAGCTTCATGAGGGCAGAGATTTTTTTGTTAATGACTGTCTACCCAGTTCTTAGAAGAGGGCCTGAGACAGACACTCAATAAATACTTGTTACTGAATTATATAATCTTTGGAGGCTTTTGAGAATTAGAGGAAGATTCTCTGCCAAAGCTCCTTAATACTTGCTCCAACTGGCTGTTGTTCTGCCAAATCCCACCCAGTGATAAAGGAAGCAAAATCAGGAAACAGTGGCCTCTGTAGAAGAAAGAGATAGAAACACCAGACAATCAGAAGCATTTGCTAAGCTTGTATGACCTCTTCAATTTAGTTGTTGGCTATTTTTGAATTGAAAAATTAAGTTTCTTTTAATGGAAATAACATATGATAATCTCTTTGTACTAGAGAATGCTGGAGGCTTATCAAGGTCCATGTTCTCTTCTTCATGATACCCACATAGATTACATTTCCCAGCTCCCCTTGCAGTTGGGTGAGGCCATGTGATAGTTTTAGCCAATGGAAAGTGGCTGAAAGCACTGTGTGTCACTTTCAGGTCTGGCCTATTAAAGAAAAGAAGACAAAGCAAACCAATGAAACAAAACAAAACAAAAACCCTTTCTGCACGTGATCTTGCATGCTGTTTCATTTTTGTCTGCTAGATATCAATGCTCAGGGAAACCTTGGGATCCACATGTTGAAGCTGGTACAACCTTTATCTACCTAGGTCCCTGAGTGACAGCAAGGAGCAGAGCTGCCATTGACTTGAACAGCTGCCTATTGATGTTGAGCCATTGTTCATTGTGGGTCTAGTTGTTAATATGTAATATTTGGCACATACTTATACTTTTTAAAAAATTCATTGATTATGTGAAATTCAAATTTAACCGGGCATCTTGTATTTTTTATTTGCTCAATCTGGCCACTCTAGAATCACATTTCAAGTCCTGACATATCCACACAAAAACTTGCACATGGATGTTTACAGAAGCATTATTCATAATAGCCAAAAGGTAGAAACAGCCCAAATATACATCAGCAGACAAGTGGATGAACAAAATGTAGTAGGTTCATATAAGGAATATTATTTGGCCATAAAAAGGAATGAAGTGCTGATACATGCTACAACATGGATCAACCTTGAAAACATTATGGTAAGTGAAAGAAGTCAGTCATAAAAACCCACATATGATATGATTTCATTCATGTGAGAATCCGGAGTAGGGGAATCTATAGAGACAGAACATAGATTGCTTGGGGCTGGTAGTAAGAGGAATGGGAGACTAGGGAGGGTAACAGCTAAAGGACTCATGGTTTCTTCTTGAGGTGATAAAATTGACTGTGGTGATGGTTGCAAATTTCTGTGATATACTAAAAACTGTTGAATTGTACACCTCAAATGTACAATTATACATTTGTAATTATAGTATATGACTTTTATCACGTGATTTTGTTTTGATTATTTGTTTAGTGGTTACCTTGAGGTTTGTGTAAAAAATTTTGTGTATGAGATAGTCCATTATCTGATGGCCTCCTATTTCCTTATACTAAGTCACTTCGATCACTTTCCTCTTCCCCTTCTAAGTCGTTCTTGTTATACTTTATTCTATCTTGTGTTGTGGGTGTGTGTTCACAGTGATGAGGTAAATATATTATTGGTGAATTCCTTCCTTTGATCTTTGATTTTGGTATTTAAGTGGTTGCTAACCTATTCCGGTAAAGATCTACTATTTTTCTGAGTTTGTCTACCTATTTTTCTCCTTGCTCCAAGCTTTGTATTCCCTTTCTCTTCTTTTTTTCAGGCCTGAGGGCCTTCTTGAGTATTTCTTGTAGTGGGGGTCTCGTGGCCATGAACTCCCTTAGCTTTTGTTTATCTGGGAAAGTTCCTATTTCTCCATTGTATTTGAAGGATATTTTTGCTGGATAGAATATTCTTGGCTGAAAGTTTTTGTCTTTCAGTATTTTGAATATATCATTCCAGTCTCTCCTAGCCTGTAAAGTTTCTGTTGAGAAATCTGCTGACAGCCTGATGGGAGTTCCTTTGTACGTTATTTTTTGTTTTTGTCTAGCTGCCCTTAATATTGTTTCTTTGTCATTGACTTTGGCCAGCCTTACCACTAGATGTCGTGGAGTGGGCCTTTGCCTGTTGACGTGTTTAGGTGATCTGTTGGCTTCGCTTACTGGTATTTCCTGCTCCTTCCCCAGATTTGGGAAGTTCTCAGCTATTATTTCCTTGAATAGGCTCTCTGTTCCTCTTTCCCTCTCTTCTCCCTCAGGAATACCTATAATTCTTATGTTACATTTCCTAATAGAGTCAGATATTTCTCGGAGACTTTCTTCATTTCTTTTTAGTCTTAGTTCTCTCTCCTCTTTCATCTGGAGCATATCTGTATTCCTATCCTCTATAATGCTAATTCTTTCCTCCATATTGTCAGCTCTGTTCTTTAAAGATTCCAGATTCTCCTTTATCTCCTCCATTGCATTCTTAATTTCCATCATCACTGATTGGTTTTTCTTTATGATTTCAATCTCTTTTGTGAAGAAACTCCTAATCTCATTGAATTGTTTCTCTATGTTGTCTTGTATTTTGTTGAGTTTATTTATGATAGCTATTTTGAAGTCTCTGTCATTTAGGTTATGGATTTCTGTGTCTTCAGGGTTTGTTTCTGGGTGCTTGTAATTTTCCTTCTGGTCTGGTGATTTCATGTACCTTTGCATTGTGGTTCGTGTATTGGCTTTGTTTTTCCTCATCCTGGAAATATCTAGTTGCAATTTCCACCCGCCGCCACTGTGTGGGGGTAAAGGGCTGTGTAATCTGAGCCCCCTGCACTCTGCCAGGGCTATTCACTGTGATCTGCCAGTCGCTTGGTCTGGTCTGCTGAGCTGCAGGGTCCAGCTTGCGGGCAGTCGGGGGGCTCTCTCTTTTTCCCACTGGGTCTCTGGCGTGGGGGGCTTCTCATTCACCCCTCGTTATCTGCTCTCCTGGGGTGCTCAGATGTTGATGGTGGCCCTGTAGCTGTTCTGAGTTCTCTGTGTGGGAGTTTCACACTGGCTGAGAGAGCCGGAAGAACTATGGTTTCCCTGCAGAGGGCCACCCCTCCCCCTTCTCTGGGAGCCGCGTGGACCATGGTCGCTGATCTGATAGGGAGAGAGAGGAGTTCTCCTTACCTCTCCCACTTCCTCCGGGGGCCCAGCACATTCCACTCTCAGATGGCAGCAGTGTGGATCTTTCCGATCTTGCTTTTCACTGTCTAGGATTCCGTTGTTGGTCTGTGACTGTTCCTTTTGTTGTATCTTATCAGGGGAAGAGTTTATGGGAAAGCTTACTCTGCCACGATGCTGACATCGCTCATGACCTTTCTAAATAAATCTGTTTTTAAAAAAAGTTCTTACCTGGCTTCATGTCCTTGCATGTCCTTGCTCTAGTGTCTGGATCACTGCTCTGATGTCTTTGCCACCACACAGGAAGGCATTAATCGTTCCAGAAAGTGATCTTGGAAAGAGGGAGTTTAAATTGTGATACTGAAAAAAAAAGGAAACAAATAAAAACCTAGACTCTTCTTAGAAGTAGTAGTTGACAAATAAAGGAATTTTTTTTTTTTTTTTTTTTTTGTGAGGAGACCAGCCCTGTGCTAACATCTGCCAATCCTCCCCCCCCCCTTTTTTTTTGTTGAGGAAGACCGGCCCCGGGCCAACATCCGTGCCCATCCTCCTCCACCCTATATGGGACGCCGCCACAGCATGGCCCGCCAAGCAGTGCGTCGGTGTGTGCCTGGGATCCGACCCAGCAAACCCCGGGCTGCCGCAGCAGAGCGCGTGCACCCAACTGCTTGCACCACCAGGCCGGCCCATAAAGGAATTTTTTTACCCATAAAGGAATTTTTTTAATCTTCCAATATAATTTTCCTGAAAAACTATATATGTAAATCATGAATATGTATACCCATAAAGCTTTTAAGTTTTCTCTTAAAATATGCATTATTTTCTATTACTCAAAACCTATCCCTCCAAATCCCTCTCCCTAGTTAAAATAGATTAATTATATAACTTCTAGAAAGTATTTTGGAAAACATTTTTTTACATTTTTCTTTTAACCAGTCACAAGATTCTCTATACTTTCCACCGATTATAAATTTGTTGTGATGTGTAAGGCAATACTAACATCTTCATTTTTTTTTTAGCTCACTCAATTGATATTATCATGACAACTCACCAATAGAAGAGTAAAATTGGTTAAACTGGTTAAATTTATTTATAACATTTAGGTTTTAATGCTTGGCTCTGCAGTTCAGATGACAATGTAGTAGGTTTACAAAGGCTTTTATTCATAAAAGATATGAATTCTTGAAGAGAAGTAAGTCATCTATCATTTTGATTTGAAAAAAGCAGGAATTAGAGTGTTTGCATTGAACTAGTATTTTTGCCATGAATAGATGATTTTTTTACTTTCCTATTGTTTCATTTTAAAAAGTTACATATAAAAAAATGAGCAAAAATCTTTTTCTTTTAGGTATCAGTGAATGAAATCAAACAATTTTTATCACATACATTGGAACGAAGAAAATTGAATAAAGTAATCAATAAAAGAGAAAATCTCTTAGAAAAAAAGAAGAATCAACATAAATTAAGAATAAAAGGAATTCAAAATAAAGCTCTCTTGAAAAGAAATAAAAATCATTGTAAGTAGAATTCCCTCGCATGTAAGTTAAAAATGACAATGTAATCTGAAATCAAATTTTAGAGCTACTTTCTGAAAAGTCATGGGATATAGTCATAAATATTTATACACACAAAAGCCTTAAATTTTGTCAGCTTCTACTCCTCATCTTAGATTCAGAATTTGTGCTGATGATAATAAGCAAAGATGATAATTAGGATTCATGGATAAAAAATCTCCAAAATTATGTGATAAAACATTTATCAGCTATTCTGCTAGTAGAAACCTTCACACTTTAAAGAAAACCAAAATTAACACAGTGCCCCTTTTTTTCCTAGTTTGGCAATCCAGAAGCATCCCTAGTAAAGACACATTTGATTAGTTAATGGGTTTCTCTGGATGCAAAAGGGTCTGGAAAATATAAACAATGTCTCCATAGATTCTGTGTGCAGGAGTTAACTGGTGCTCAATTATAAAATTTAAGAATCATTTTCAACATTTGATTTCAGTCTAATGCATGAAAGCTTCCCATTTCTAACAGATATGTATGAATTTCTATTTTATTAATGTATTATTTAACAGAGGGAAACTTCTTTGGCAGAGAAAAATTATCAGTTTTTAATGGCATTATAAAAATGATATGTACATATCTTAAATTTATTTTAAATCTAAATCATATACATTGAAACATTCATTTGACCGTTTTTTAACATAGAAACATGACTTGCTTTTTTATTTAGCATTAGTCTCCTGATTGGCGTTGCTAGTAAAAAACCACACTCAAACTGCATCATCTATGATTCGCCATCTCAGGTTTTTAAGGAAACAAAGAACTAAAGACATTTATGGAGCAATCTGCGGGCAGAATCCTTTCAGATATTTGCAGACTTTTCCCCCCTTGAGTATAGATGCTTCACCTACAGTTAAATTGGATAATTTTTAGTGGCTCTCCTTTATCAAGCTTTTTCATAGTATTTCAATTACTTTACATAGAAACACATTTTCTTTTTGCACTTATATTTAATCATCTTACATATTGTTTAATTAAATTCTGTAATTATAATGACAGTACAACTGGTACTAACAGGTTTGAGAACAAGCACTCCTGATTCTTGGTAAGCGTACAAGGGGTGGAAACAGAAGTGCATGTACTTCTGAGAATCTCACTACCTGCAGGCATTCAGTGTGCTGTGGAGATCAGTAAGTAAGCTGGATAGAAGAAATGAAAAGCATGGATTAATTTGGCAAATAAGGTAGGTAGAGGTTGTTTAAGAGAGCTTCTGCTGTTTAAAAGAGTAAATAATGTCACCTTTCAAATGAGATTCTTTCCCCTATATGGAAGTGGTTATATTATGCCTAATAATAATAAATAATAAGCTAGTTGAGCATGTTCCATATTGTTTTAAGTGCTTTACCCAATTTAAGATAGGTTATATTATCTCCACTTTTTAAGATGTGAAACCTGTAGCACAGAGAAGTAATTTCCTTAGCATCACAAAGCTAATCTTTAGTAGGGAAACTAGGATTTGAACTAGGTAGTCTGGTGCCAGAGTCCTCTAGCTCTTAGCCATTATGCCATATGCTTCTCACAAAAATAAGCTGATAATATCAAGAAATTTTAATTCCATGCTTCTCAAAATGGTTTTGGGCAAATATTGAACTGTATGATAAACAGCTGTGATTTCCTGAGCACTAAATTTACTTGAAGGTTTTTAGGGAAATAAATAATAGTAAATAATTAGAAACATTTTTGTTTTAGAACTAACAGCTATAAGGTATGCAGTAGATTTCAAAATACACATTTTGAATTATCAAACCTAACACTTCAAAGAAATGTCTTCCTGTCCTCCACACATCTAGGGAGTATACATGCATTCGTCACTGCCTATTTAGATGTTCCAAGGACATTTGAGAAGCCCTGACTTATAATAGCCATAATATCCATTCATCAAGATTTACATAAACTAGAAAATGTTTCCTTCTGAGAGAAATAAATACAGAAAAGTGATTATTGCTAATAAGGCCAATAGATAGAAATTGAGAACCAAGGGATTCCAGAGGAGAGAGAGGTTCGTTTTGGAGCTGGAAGGACTCTTATGGATCCTGGGTCTCTACTTTTTTTTATGAGTCTTGCTTTGACAAAGACTTTTAAATTTTTTTAATCTTAATATTCTAAGAGTATTTTTCCCCACATTTACCCCCAAATACTGGTTCACTGCTCAGTTAAAGAGTTGGCTCTAGATATGACATAAAAATGTTGGCATGTGTGTTACCTGAAGTATCAGGCAAGGTTTTGACAGGAAATAATTGGCACATTTAAATTGAGTCATTTGAGAAAAGTTTAATAAAAGGTCTATTTCTATAAGTGTAGACAGGATGTTGGGAAACCACAAAGTACCCCCCAGGCTAGTAACAGCAGTGGCATCACCACCTGTAGGCCTAAAGGGCCACAGAGCAGTAGTGGCTATTGGAATGCTGAGCAAGAAAGCAAGAGGTATGTGGAGAAGAGGTATATATCTGTCTGACAGAACTATGACCTTAGGTCAAGGAAGAAAGCCAACCTGCAGCAACCCAGATGGGGAGCCAGAGAATAATCACTCCTACCTCACTCTCTTCCTACCCTTCATACTTCCTGCTGGTGCCTTTCAGTCAAACCTAACCAGAAGCTGCAGGGGAAGGGAGTCCATTGATGCAGTCCATATGGTTCAGTGTCCCAGGGCACAGAGCAGGAGGGAATGGATCTAGAAATGCATTCAGAAGACATTCAACAAGCTGGGTTTTCCAGACAAGGGAAATTAAATGGCATGAACGAAAAAGAATGAGGGCTTTTAGTGGCATGCAATAGAAGCATATTTATTAAAAGTAAAATATAGAATCTTGGAATTAATTAGGGAACTTTAGAGGTCATCTAGTCTATCTTTCATCAGATATTCCTGGCGGATGACACCAGCTCCTACTTAAATACCTGTGACTAAGCACACTATATCATATAAGGCAGCCTGTGACGTTATTTAATACATCTCTTTCTTATAAAGTTCTTAACTTAGATTAAACCAAAATCACTTCCCGACAGTGATCTTAGTGTAGTCGGTGTAAATTATGGCAGCTGGAGCTGAACGTAACAATCCCACTGCAGACTCCTATAATGGAGCTGTTTCTCTACCTCACTGAATACTGTGGCTCATGCATGTTGTTTCTAAGATCCTGTTAGTTGTTTTTGGCACCCATTCACAGTGATGATGCATGACAAATTTAGAGCAAATTGAAATCTTTTCTCACTTAAAAGTAGTAAGCCAGTATATCAGTCAGGTTTCAAGCAGAAAAAGGAACCGGTAGAAAATATATATTAAAAGAGTTATTGCAAGAGATTGGCTTACGTGGTTGTGAGAGCTGGCTGGGCAAGTCCAAAATCTGGAGGATAGTTTGTCAGGAAAGGCAGGCTGGAACTTTCAGCAGGAGCCGAAGCTACCGTTCACAGGTGGATTTTTTTTCTTCCTCAAGGAAACCCCAGTTCCATTCTTAAAGCCTTTCAATTGCTTGAATCAAGCCAACCCAGGTTATCTGGGATAATCTCCCTTACTTAAAGTCATCTGTTTATGGTTTTCATCACATCTACAAAATACCCTCACAGCAATAACTAGATTAGTGTTTGATTTAATAACTGAGGACTGTAGCCTAGTCAAGTAGACACATAAAATTGACCATCACAGCCAAGTATCTTCTAATCCTATGTGTTCATCTAAATTTTTGAATCTAAGTGTAAGATTTTACATTTATGTCTATTCAATTTCATTGTGTTTATTTGGGGCTATTACTCCAACCTATTGATTATGTCAATTCATCAGCTATTCTCTCCCTGTTTTCTGTCATTAAAATTTTTGTCAAGCATGCCTTCTAATCTTTTACCCACGTTCCTGTTAGAGAAGTTAGTAAGACAGGGCCAAATTTAGAGCCTAGAGCCCACAATAATCCACCATAAATCTCTAGAGGTATATTTACCCACTGATCAACTTGATAAAAATCTACATGTGATGAGGTTGAGAAAATACAATTTTATTTACCAGAATGCCTTGTACAGTGTGCACTTCCCTTGTTTGGGAAGATGCCTTGATAAGCATTTGTGGATAGAAGGTAGGTAAACATCCTTCCTGCTACCCCACCTCCAACTCCCACAGAAGCCTGGTGTAAGCTGATTCCAAGTATTTAAGGGTGGAAAGAAATTGCACTGCAGAGCCAGGGAGAAGAATTTTGTCATTTTACTTTTGCAAGAGAAAGAAGAAAAGAGAACGGGAGAAAAAATAGGGAAAGAGTGGATATAAGGAGCCAGTAAGAGGGTGTTGGCTGTGCTAACTTGAGAAACCAGTAAAACTCCAAGTTGCAGGAACCCAACTGATATTTTTAAATCAGTGATGCCTAAGATGACCGTTAAAGTTGTTTTTGTTCTTGGAATTAATCATCTTCTCATTCTGCTCTACGAAATCTTTGGTAAAAATCTACGTTCCTCATACATGCTTTGTAAGAGTGAATCTTCTTTTGGCACAACTCAAAGAGAGGCTGAGTTGCACTGTAGGTCGATATGAGACAGCCCGGGAATAGTATGTATGGAATCAGAAGTTAAGAAAGTAGAAGAAGCCAAGAAGCCACGGAGAAGTAACCTTCCCTAGTGGGAGGGTTTGAACTTCACAAGCTGTGGAATGAACAAGGAATATGAGTTACACATGATTATTAACCTGCCTAAAAACCTTGTTCAACTCTATTCTCATTCAGTTCCCATTTCAATATTTTGTGCACAGGATATCATAAAAGATAGGATATAGGTGTTCTATATAAATGCGAGTCCCCAGACTCACTAGTCCTTAAGAAAAGAGAAATGAGATTTAACCTAACATTTTCAAAAACACTTCCTAATTCTTAATGATCATCTCCTTATCTCAAAGCTCACAAACCATGTGTAATAATCTGTTCAAGAAATTAAAGAGATTAACATCAAGCTGTTTCTAGAATATGAATATATTTCTCCACATCTTGAAAACAGAGGAACTATTTACCCATTTTCAGTCCTTTACCACTTGTCCCTTTACCCAGAATTTCTCAAATATAACCAATAGCATTTGTACTCCCATTACTTCACGGCAAAATCTGTGCCTGGCATTGTATCTGGCATCGCGTAGTTAATACAAATAAATATTTTGCTGAATTAAATTGAGTTGAATTCTTCCTATATAGAGCTAGGATGTAAACTTAGATTGTCTGACTCCAAGTTCAGCATTCTTTACAATATACTGCAGTATAGGTGCTACATAAAAATAATAAAGCCTTACATTTTTAGAGTTCATTTGAATAGTGTTTTACAGTTGAATGCAATCCTTTCACATCCATTATATTTTTTTTAAATAGAATGTTCATTTCCTCTCAGGGTATCTTATCACTATAACTTCAACAACTAATTCTTCTGTCTGAGTCAGAATTGAGTCTAATTGAGTCTTTATTAAATTGTTAGCAAGACAAATCAATAATTAATTATGCTTTGGGAACAATGGAGCCGATTCTTGCAGGCAACTAGAACACTGTCTTCTATGTCCTTCTTGACCAGGTCCTTCCTGGCATTTCTTGGAATTAATCATCATTAATTTTGGTGATCAGACAAGATCACTACTGTGTTCTTGGTTGGAGGGGGGTGTCTTGGAATCTTGCTTTAAGCCAGTCTTGGCATTCTTTTTTCTTGCTTCTGGGGTCTGTGACCAGCTGGGCTAAGTTTATCACTTATATCCCATTTTATTGACTTTTGGAATATATGTGGGGAACACTGTGAAGTGCCATTCAGATCTCCCCTTCAGTGAAGGACTTGTTGCACAATTGCTGGGAGTGCAGTTTGCAGACAGCCTTCAGCAGCAGTCCCTTCAGGGACTGTCTCAGGTACACTGAGCTACATAGCCCAAGTTTATGCCTCCTCCATGGGGCAGCCCACTTCCAATGACTAATCAATTCAGGAGCATAAAGGCCTGACCATCTCAGACTAACTTGGGATGAGTTAGAAGAGCTATTTTAGCTCCAGAGCAACCTGTGGGGTCAGGCCAAGGATTTCATTGGGCTTCCATCACAGTTTCTCTCTCTGCACAGTCCAACTTCTTCCCCAGGTGTGGTTCCCAAGGGTACTTCTTTATAAACACCCTGAACTCTTAGAGTCTGCTTATCAGGGAACCCAAACTGCATACCATTTAATACCTTTCTTATTACTTACCGAAAGTTTTTCTTTAGATCAACACAAGTTTTATGTAAATAAGTTTATTTTAAAAGAAAATTACTAAAGATCTCTCATTCTAGCAAAATGGTGGGCTAACCCAATTTGAAAATCCTGCTGCTACAAATACCTAAAAATGATGACTAAAGTATACCAAAACACTTTTTTCTTTTTCTTCTTCTTTTTTTTAATACAGAGCTGGGTTCACAAGAAACTGAAATCTCCAGGTGTTAGAAATAATGAAAAATAAGCATGTGAGTTGGTGTTTTGGCTAGCTATGATCAGAGCTGGTAATGGATGAGCCTTGGATTTTAAATCCCAGGCTGGGAAAATCAAAAAGACATTAGGATTTTTGACAAGGGAATTGGGATGAAGAGCTATGAATAAATCTAGGAGTCTCATAGAGCTGTGCATGCAGTGAAAGGGGAGATTAGGAGAAACAAACAAACAAACCACCCACCAGTATAGGCAAATATCAAAGAAGATCTTCCACCACTTAGGGTCTCGCAGGGAAAATCATCTCTCTGGAAAAACCTGCACCACAGCCCTGTACCTTATACGGATTTGAATTTGAATTTATGCCACCTGGTTTTTTGGTGAACACTTTCAAGCCAATATGCTAACACATAAAAATTTCCTTCCATCAATAAGGTAAGTCTGGAAACTTGACAGAGCAACACAAAACCACTTTGGAGAAATATTTCCACAATCCCTCCATAAAAAGCCTTGTTGGGGATGAACTTACAAGAAAATTTTATAAAATGCACCAAGATAAAAAAAATCTACTCAGTTTGCACATACACGTACCCCTCACACACATGCGCACAACATAAGGCATAGTCTTGATATAGTAGAACAATAATGTGAAAAAAAACTATGGAATAAATATATTTTAAAATGGTTAAGAAACCATGAGAAGTGCTGGCCTGGTGACGTAGTGGTTAAGTTCACGCACTCCTCTTCAGCGGCCCAGGGTTCACGAGTTCAGATTCCAGGTGTAGACCTATGCACCACTTATCAAGCCATGCTGTGGCAGGTGTCCCACATATAAAGTAGAGGAAGATGGGCACAGATGTTAGCCCAGGGCCAATCTTTCTCAGCAAAAAGAGGAGGATTGGCAACAGATGTTAGCTGAGGGCTACCTTCTTCACACACACACACAAAAACTAAAATAAAATAAAAAAGGAAACCATAAAAAAAGACAAGGCATCATGAAAAAGGAATAGGTGGCTGTGTAAAAGAACCAAATAGAACTAAAAAAAAAAATGAAAAGTGTGTTCATTTAAATTAAAAGTGAATGGATGAGTTAAACAGAAGATTAGATACTGTGGGAAAGAACATTAATGAACTAGAGAAAGAGCAGAAGAAATTGCCCTGAATGCAGCCCAGAAAGAAAATATGATTGAAGGACAGAGACACTTAGATTAAAATAAAAATATTATACTCGGATATATGCTGTTTGCAAGGGATATACTTAACACATGACACAAAAAGACTGAAAGTAAATTGATAGAAACAATATCCCAGGAAATATTAAGCAAAAGAAAGCTGATATTGGTTTCAGACAAAATAGACTTCAAGGTAAAGGCATTAATAGGGAGAAAGCGTCATCATATAGTGTTCAGAGGAACAGTTCACCAGCATGACATGATGTCTACATTGAAAAATTTAGGAAAATCTATTAAACCATGAGAATTAATAAAGTTTGGCCAAGTTGCTGGATTTAAAAATTAATTTAAAAATAAATCTCATTTCTGTATATGATATAAAAAACAAATAAAAATGAAATTACTAAAATATTATTTAAAATAGCAATAAAAACTAAAAGGTACCTAAGAATAAATCTAACAAAAGATATACAAGATGTTTAAGAAGACGAAAAGCATAAAACTTTATTGAAGAATATAGAAAAGACCTGAATAAATGAAGTTATTATGTTTATGAATAGGAAGAATCAAAATTCTAAGATGCCATTTATTATCAAATTAGTTTAAAAATTTCCCAAAAGGGTTTTCATGGAATTTGACAAACTAATTTTAAAAGTATATATGAAAACAAGTCCAAAGATAGCCAAGATTCTTCTGGAGTAGAATGAGATATGGAACTTGCCCCACCAGATTCTTACTATAAAATGGTATTTGTATAAACAGTATGATATTGACAGATTGAAAAATAGCAGAGTCTAGAATCTGCCCGATATATACAGGGGAATTTGGTATATGAAATTACAAGTCAGTTGGGAAAGGATAAACAGATTGTATGCAGGCCATTGATTCTCCTTTGGAAGAAGATTAAGATCAGATCCCATCCTCGCCTCATACACAAAAATGAATTCCAAGTGGATTAAAGACCTAAATATGAATATAAAAGCCTTAATAATTTTAGAAAAAAACATTATGATATTGGCATAAGAAGGGAATTCTTAGAAAAGACAAAAGTAAAACCATAATGGCAAAATTCATAAAGTTAACTACCTTAAAATTTAAAAATTTAATAGGTATTTTTTTATTACAAACTAGGGGAAAAAAGCCCCACACACTAGAAGAAGGCATTGCAACAAATACAGTCAATGAAGAATTAGCATTGGGTTATATAAGGAACACCTACAAACCAACAGGAAAACCAAATAGAAAACTGAACAAAGGATACAAATAGGTACTTCTTAAAAGAAGAAAACAACCAAAGGACAATAAATACACTTAACTTCACTAGTAATTGCAGAAATGCAAATTTGATAGCAAAGATTTATCATTTCACACAGATGGCAAAACAGAAAGTTCAGATAACTTTATGAGTGATCCAGAATTTGAAGAAACGAGAACCTTTATACATCATTGGTGAGAGCGTAAGTTTGGTACAACCTCTTTGAAGAGCAGTGTGGTAATATCTAGTAAAGTTTAAGATGCATATGCCCCACACTTGGCACATGTACTTTTAGAAATGTATCCTAGAGAAATTCTCATACATCTTTATAAGAAAATGTGTGCAAAGATTTACATTGCAGAAGTGCTTTTGGTAACATAGAAGTGGAAAAACCTAATGTCCGTGGAATGGGTAGGATAAATAATAGAGGAATGAATAAATAAACTATCTATTCATCCAAAGAATTTTGACCAGACAATTGGCACTGGTTAAAATGAATGAATGAGGCCTACTTGTATCCAGATGGATAAATCTCAAAAAGTAAAAAAGCAAGTTGCAAAGTAAATACAGTATGGTGCTATTTATATAAAGTATAGAAATAATATTGGATGCATATATGTAGTAAAAGAGCTACATAGCAACTTCAGGACAATAGCTACCTCTGAAGAGAGAGCAAAGGGAAAGGATGTTGAGAAGAGGTTTTGGGTGTGTCTGCAACATTAGGATGTGTCTGTTTTCTTAAAGAGATAACTAAAACAAACAAGGTAAAATGTTACCATCTGTTAAATTGTGTGTGTGGTGGGGAGGGGTTATGGTGAGGTATATTTTATTTTCTGGATTTTTTAATGAGCAGATATTTTATAAAAAGGGAAATACAAGTGGCCTAGTGAATGCACATGAAGCACCTAGAATAGTAGTGCCTGGTACATACTAAGCCGTTAATATAGTTAGCTATTGTTATTCTTATTTATTTATTTTTTTGTTTATTTCAGTAACATTGGTTTATAACATTGTATAAATTTCAGGTGTACATCGTTATACGTCTATTTCTGCACAGATTACATCATGTTCACCACCCAAATACTAATTACAACTCATCACCACACTCATGTGCCTAATTACCCCTTTTGCCCTCCTCCCTCCCTCTGGATTTTTTAAATATGTCTGAAATATTTCATGATTAACTTTTTAAAGAAAGATTGAAGTTAGTATCACTTCCACAAACAGAATCTACATATGAATATATTTTAAACGTGTTAACCATCAAAATTTTAGTTTGTGTGTGTACCACTTAAAATTATCTTATGTACCCTTTGGGAAACAGTAACCTAGAGTGGTATACAGTAGCAAGTGCAGCTAAGTGTCAATCAGCAGTCACCATCTTTCTCTTTCAGCATGTTGCCGTGTTTCTCTTGCCCCTTCTGCTCTCACTCATTACTGACGGGCTTCCCATTATCCAAGGCCTCCCACAGGCACTGTGTTCTTATATAATCATGTCCAAACCAACCAGACTGGATACTGTCAGGTGTGCATAATGTTGCTCTGAATCATCAAGACCAGGTTTAAATCATGCTCATTATCTTCTGTTGGGGAAGGTGGAGGAATATATTGTATACTTTTTAGATGTATCTCCATCAGAAAATAGTCAAAATAAAAAAGGATATGACTCATCTAATGGGAAAAATGATTTACATGAAACACATTTCTCAATAATGTCAGATAAATGAGATATTACTTTAAATAAACAACCTGTTGTTTAAAATACTTAAATTACAGTAAATTTATTTTTAAAAAATGTATTTTGGACCTGTTTTCCAAATTTTTCATCAACTGGTAGTAACTTTGTGTTTATTGCATGATTCTGCATATTATGTAGCTGTGAGAAGCAGTATGAACACAGACTCTGGAGTCAGACTGCCTAGATTTGAATATGGGTACCTTGGGCAGGTAACTTAATCTCTCTATGAGAGACTTAATCTCTCTATCACCTCATCTGTAAAATGGGAAGATAATAGTGGCTTCCTCTCACAGTCAGTGAGAAAACTGCCTGGTGCCTAAGTGCTTTATAAATGTTAGCTGCTATTATAACATAATATATACTGTTTTTTATTCTTTACTTGTTTTATAAGCCATATATCTTTCTGTTAAATTAAGAGTTTTAGTTAGGGAATTAAATCTTTGTATGTCAGAATTCCTGTTTTTTCAAGTTTTTTCAAGTTTTGCTTTTAGTGGATATTTGAAGAAGAAATATTTTTCTACCTATAATACAATTTGTCTATCATTTCCTAGCAATACCACTATTTATGTTTGACAACAACAATCTGGGGACAGTGTGAATAAACTTGATTAATGTAAATATCTGTGCTCTTATTCAAGTGTATTGGATTTGATGGCATCTTTATCTGACTAAACTCTTTGCTGAGTCATTCTTTCTTGGATGGAATGTTATTTTTAGTAATGGATCGTTATTCTCCTTCCTTATCTGGGATTGTATCTTCCTGGCACACATTAAGGGCAAACATGAAGAGCTCTTCTGATGCATTATTTAGAAAGTCAGAAGCTGAATTTGGTTTATATCAAATACAATTGAAATTAGATAAGAAGGATGCAATGTCTGTGTAGGCAAGATTTTCTGCAGGGGAAAGAATTTCCCATTTTTATCTCTTTGTATCATTTTAATGGTGAAAGTGCCTGATTTTAGTCAGACTAAAAGATACTTATCTCCTAGTTTAATTGTTAATTCCTTTAACTTTCAATGGTCCATTGGTTCATGATATAATTATAACTTGAGATTCAAAAAAATGAATTTTTTTCCTTTTATTTTTCTGGATGATTTGGATGGTATTTATTTATTTAAGTGTTAAGGTTTTAGATTTTGTGGTGAAACATATAAGAGAGTAAGGAATGCAGGATAGGGCAAGGGAAGAAGCTGAGCAAAGAGAAGGTTTCAGAAGTTTAGAGCTTTGAAAAGTGAATTGCACTAGAGGACTGCCCCCTTTCCATGCAAGGGAGTTATATCCCCACATCAGTCAGTCAATGACTACAGGCCACCAGCACCTGAGGGGTTAAATATCCATGTTGAAGACCTTGCCTTATTTCCTATACCTCCTCAATTCCAATCATCTTTGTCTCTATTTCTCCTCAGCCGCTTACCAGCCACAGGTAGAGCTATATCACCAATATGATTTCAAACTCCAAAATTGTCTCTGATCAGAGCTGCCTTCCTGCCACTTCTGCTCTCTCTTTCTCCAGGTTTTACCAAACCTGCCCTCAGCTTCACAGTGACCTCTACTCCCTCCTCTCACTCTCTCTTCACTCATCTGTCCACTCCCCTCGGTATCACTTATTTCCACAGCCAGCCTGGACTGTGTGACCAACCATGACACTCAAGCTTCATTTAAGATGCATTGCCCACCCTTCATTGTTTCATACCTGTGGTTCATTTGCATAGACTGTTTCCTCTATATAGAAGGCCAGTTTCATCTTCTTGGCCCAACAAACTCCTACCTACCTTTCCAAAACTATCTAAAATGTCACTTCATCTCTGAAGATTTCTTAATTTCACTTAGCCAGAGTAAGGTGCCTGAAGTGAGCATTTGCTCTTTGGGGGCTTCCCATCATCCATTTTACCTTTCTCACTATCCCAATTTCCTTTTGAGGAAGTAGGTCTTCCCCCATGGATACATTATTATAGGAATATAATGAGAACCTTGTCTTCCCTAACTAGACCCATCAGATTAGTCCTCCATGGAGTCTGGAGCAGAGAGGGGAAGATCCTAAAAGGATTAGATTCCAATCCATGCGGGTAGCAGCATCTGCTTCCAGAGATGCTTTCATTCCTGACTGACCCATTGATTCTATGAGCCTTCAACAGCCTCCAAATAAGTTTCTTTTGCTTGAGTAGATCAGATTAGGTTTCTGTTGCTTACAAAGAAGGCTCTTGCACTCGCACAGTACCTTATTACATAGTGCCTGCTACATGGCATTGTAATTGTTGGTAAACATGTCTGTCTCCACTGCCGCTGAGACAGTGTCGCAATCATCTTTGTAAAAACAATATCTAGCACTGTGTCTAACACATGGTAAGTGTTCAATTCATACTAAATGGATAAGTAAATGTCTGGATGACAGAGAACAAGTTGTCTCCAGATCTCCTTTCTCATTAATATCTGAAACAAGCAAGTGGGCCCTTTCTGTTCCAAAGATTTGCTTCTAGTCATTAAGAACAAGAGGATTCTGCAGGAACTCCACAAGGACAAGTGATACGGATTAAGAATTAGACTTGATTAGGAAGTTTACAATTGAAGGGTCAGCAAGAGAAGGCATAGATTCTCAGTTCCCTCATCATCCCACAGAGGGGTGAGTTGGGTCCAGGGATTGCTGGACACATGGAAGGTCTACCTGCTGCACTGGCTACTTAGATTACAGTCATGAGAAAGTGACCTTATCAGAGGTGAGCTATTTGGGCATCCAGATACTTGGGAAAGTCAGATGTCCAGCACCTGGAGACTTGGGGGCCCATGGAAAATTATAGTCCCTCCTACATTTAGAAGGTAGCTACTGATCTGGTGGGAAGCTGAGTTTGGGTGCATTCCTTCCCACAGGGAGAAGAGGTGGCTTGTTTTCCATGCCATCTGGAGTTGACATCTGTATTAGTTTGCTAGGGCTGCCATAAAAATATACCATGGGTGAGGTGGCTTAAACAGCAGAAATTTATTTTCTCACAGTTCTGGAGGCTAGAAGTCCATGATCAGCAGGGTTGATTTCATTCTAAGGCTTCTTTCTTTGGCTTATAAATGGCCACCTTCTCACTGTGTCCCTACATGGTCTTTTCTCTTTGCCCACATGCCCCTGGTGTCTCTTCCTCTTCTTACAAGGACACCAGTCATATTGGATTAGGCCCAACCTAATGGCCACATTTTAACTTAATCACATCTTTAAAGACCTTATCTCCAAATAAGGTTACATTCTGAGGTACTGGGGGTTGGGACTTCAACATATGAATTTGGTGGGACACAATTCAGCCCATAACAACATCAAAGTTAGATATGGAATAATGGTAATAAGACTGCAGAAGTAGTAAAACGTCAAGAACTTTCTCTACAAATTATGTTTCTGACAAACACTGAAATATAAATTCATCTAGTTGGGACACTTTCCACACTTGCTGCTTTCTTACATAGTGCTCTGCCACACCTATTCTGCCCTCTTTTCTTCCTGATGCTCACCCCCACCACTTCTCAGTCAGTTTAGAGCCCCTATCAGGACAGAACAACAGGCATCCACTATTTGGCCATTCCGAGAACTCCAGACTCCTGAAGGTCCTTTACATCGAGTTAAGAATGGTCTCCTCAAATCATTTCCTAATTGTGCTTCCCTCAAATTTGGAAATCGTTAAACTATAAAAAGGAGCGGCTGGCCTGGTGGTGCAGTGGTTAAGTGCGCACACTCCGCTTCCGCGGCCCGGGGTTCGTGGCTTCGGTCCCGGAACCCTGGGCGCGCACCTACGCACCACTTGTCAAGCCGTGCTGTGGCCGCGTCTCATATAAAGTGGAGGAAGATGGGCATGGATGGTAACCTAGGGCCAATCTTCCTCAGCAAAAAGAGGAGGATTGGCATCAGATGTTAGCTCAGGGCTGATCTTCCTCACAAAAAAAATAAAACAAAAAAACTATAAAAAGGAAAGTAAAGTGTTGTCAAGTTAACTTTATCTGATAATCGAGCCCTCTTATAGTAAAGCAAATTTGTATTTGAATACATCTGGGAAGCCGAAAAAAGAATTACAAATAAAAGTAAAAGCCATGGGTAGAAATCTGTAGTGGTCATTTCTGAAATGTGCATGCATGCAGAGTCAGCTTTTCAAAATTGGTTCTCACTCTTTGAAAACATGTTAATAGGAGCAATTACTATTCCAAACACAGCTTAGCAGGCTTTTCCCATTATTTCCTCTTTAATCATGAGCATAGATAACATATAACTCAAAGCAGAAATTAGATGCTGAAAGTGTCTGGTGTTACTAAATTGATTGGATAACTTGAAGCATTCAAAATAATTGTAGATTGGCTTTTAAGTTTAAAAATTTTTTTAATTTTAAAAAGGAAGTGGACAACTCTGATAGCCTGTCAGGCAGAAGAAAAACAAGAACCACTTAAAGTTCTTTGTGGTCTTATTAATGAGGCATCAAATCCTGGAATGCCTCTCCTTTAAAATTGCTTCAGGCGTCATTCACCTAATCAGAGGTTCACTGAGTGTCAAAATGGATTTCTAGAGGCGCTGTGATGCTTTGGAAGGTTGTGTGTGTATGTGTGTGTGTATGTGTTGGGGGTGGGGTAGGGCTCTAAGGCTGATTCTCCCTCTAACCAGCCTTCTCTATCTGTAAACTGGTGATAATGTTTTGAAAACTGTAAAGTGTTATATAAATACTTGAGAAATATCATTGTAGGAGGTAAAATTCCATTTCTTTATTTTCCTTAAATCCTATAAAATTGACTCTGAGCCCCCATCCCACAAGGCAAGTTGTTATTGGTACTCTCTGTATGTCTTTCCCAAGGTCTTAGGTGTGTTCTGACACATCTACTCTCCCTCTTTTATTCCTGGTGGTCATGCCCAGCAGTTCTCAGTCAGGCTAGAAAGGTCTTAGAAAGCTTCTGGGGGAGGAAGAGGGAGCCTTGCGCAGAGCAAAATTTTTAGGGAGATTCTGTCCTCCAAACTTAGGTGTACACTGGTTGTCTTGGAGATACCCATTGCTCATGCCCTCATGTTCTCTTGAAATCTTATGGCTCTGAGGTTTATGGGCCATGCTCACACAATGGAGTCTGAGAGCTGAGAGCCTAGTATCTAAGATTCAGTCTCTAGGATAAACCAGGTGACCCCTTCCCTTGGAGGCCTTGCTTCCTACCTACTGCTTTGCAGGACTTTGCATCCCTTTCCCAGACCAGGAATATCTCTCTCCCTCCTACCATCAGAAGCATCTCTCTGTCTGCTCCATCCTCCAGACCCTTTCACAAAAGACAGGAAGAGGGTACTTTTGTAGGCAGCTTCTACTTTCTGACCAAAGGCAAAGAGATCTTCAAATGCAGAGGTTAAAAAATAAGGAGCACAAAACCCAAACTAATATGCCAGCACACTATTTTTAAAATATAAAACACAAAAATAATGTTATTTTTTCCTTGTTTGTCTATATATAGCAAAAAAGCAAGCATATAAAAATCTCACAGATGAAGGAGACCAGCTTTTTAAGATGGGCATCAAGATTCTCCAGCAGTCTAAAAGCCAAAAACAAAAAGCAGAGTAAGTCTTTACTCAGTTACTTAAGCCAAGTTAAATTTCTAGGTTGAGAAAAAAAGAACAATCCAAATCTAGTTTGTCATTAAAAGCCTATTAGGATAACAAATAAGCTTATTTGCCCTTAAACTTTTGTTTTTAAAAGGATCAAATGATGTTTATAGAATCCTACAAATTATCAGCTGAAAGAAACAGAAGAACTGTATGTGAAATTGTGGTCCCTACATATTAAATAAATTGCAGAATTAAAGCACTGATCTGAGTATTCAGCCAAAAATGTTCTGCTTTAGCTTTAATTTATTAGATATTTCAAATGCACTAAAATATGTGTTATTTGAATTAGAGTCGTCGTAGCTTTAGAATGCTTTATTCTGCCTAACTGAGCACTTCATGGTTGCCAAAGTACTTTCATGTATGTGATTCCATTTTATCCCCAGAATAGCCTTATGAGTTAAGAAAACTTCATTTTTCCCTTTTAAAAAGTTGGAAACAGAGATTCAAGGATGTTAAAGTGAGGTAATCACAAATATACAGCTGAGAAGCGACCAAACTGTGGCCACATGGTCTCACCCCGTGTCCATTGTTTCTCTTTTCACTTGTCTACTTTGTCTAAAAGAGAGGCAGAAATGTCTTCTCCCCCTCAGTAGAAACACACAACTTGAGGTCACTCCTCAGTTTCTGATTAAACCCTTGGGATCAAATTCTAGCTCTGCCATTTACTGGCTGTGTGATCCTGGGCAAGTTACTTAACCTCTTTGTGCCCTGGATAGTACAGACAAGCCCTTAGAACAGTGCCTGACACGTAGTAACCAGGAGATAATCATTTGTTATTTTTATCTCTCGTCCTATAATCGGTAAGTGGAAGGCATGGGAGAGAAGAAAGCAAGTGTATCTTGAACCAATAATAGAAAGAATGGGCTCTGAACCCCCAACAAGGACACATCTTTGTTTTCACACAGATTAGGTATACCAGCCCTGGGGAAGCATCCTAGAGCTGTGGTAGGCAACCCGAGACAGGGCAGCAGCAGAGTCCATGAATTCTTTCTTAAAACTAGAAGCCTTCGAGAAGAGCATAAGAGTGTAGACAATGAGGGGGCACTCAACTATGAACCAGGTTACAACAATATCAACAACTTCCATTTATCAAGCTCCTTCTTTGTGCTAGATATTGCTCTAGGCACTTACGTGTGGAATATTATTCATTACTCAATGATGTGAGACATTGATTATTATTCCCAAATTACAGAAGAGGAAATTGAAGGTCAAAAAGATTCTGTAATTCTTCCAAAGTGACAAGAAGAAGGAAGGAAGGGAGTTGGTCCTCTCTCTAAGGGAAGTCAAATTAGAAGCTTTTTATAAAAGTAAAGGAAATCATCCTCAGCAAAACTTGGGCCTCATGCTGAGCATCCCTGAGGGCTGTCATGATGAGGATAGGGTTAAATCAGACCTCAAAAATGCAATCCAGCCTGATAGAGAAGTCAGCTCACTCAGGTGCCCATGAGTGGGTAAGAATAGAGAATCCTCAACCCAACCTAGCTGGATGAGAGAAAAATGGAGTTCTGGGAAGAGGCTGGTCCCTGAGATTTCAGACTAGCTCTGCCTATAGCCGGTGAACCCAAGATGAGGTCCAAGGAAACCTTGTATTCAGTCTGATGGGACAAAATCACTCTTAGAAGGTCTCAAGTAACTATCCACTTAGCCTTGAAGGATGCCCTCTTCTTTGGCTTAAAGGATGGGGAGAAAACTCAGCCCTGGTAGCAGACTGTCCAGCAGTGCGGCAACCTTCATGCCTACCTAGGTGTCATTCAATCTCAGGCTATTTTTCCCAGCCTATCCTGCTCCAGTCCTTGCCCAAGAGTGCCGGAAAAGCAGCTTATTTTTGCAGCAGCATAGATACGTGAGAGGGTACGTAAAGCTGAGTTTTTTGACCCTTCTAAGTTGGTAGCAACGGAGAACTGAAACCAAATCTGCTCATATTAAGAGACCCCAGGAGTTTGTGGGCAAGCTGGGTGAAATTCCTTCAGTTATCAGGATGGTCTGCTCTCCCCTTAAGCCAGTTGTACCTATATAGACATCTCTCAGATTCTGGTCAGGGGAGAGAAAAATGAAAGCACACTCTACTGACCAAAGGGGAATCATTTCACTCCCATTCTTTCCTCTCTGCTACCCCCTTCTTACTTCACCACTTCTCAGGTGGGGGTAGCATAAGATAGAGGTGCTACTAGTCCTTTTGGCTCATCCACACCCATATCCTAGCCCAATCCATTCATTCATTCATGCAGCCTCTTCATATGTATGAGGGGGGAAATTGTTGAAAAAGTCAGTGCTGTTAAAAGTACAGATGTTAAGCAAGTATATATCAGGGAGACACAAACTTGTCTGAAGGAGTTGAGAAGCCTCAGTGACAGCCAGCGTTAGGCATCATTAAGAATTACTCCCCATCAGCAAAGGAAGTTTGGAGATGAGGTGCTGCCCAACACCAAGTTTCTGATGTGTCCTAGAGATGCATTTAGCCCCTTCTTTCCCAGTACCCACCTTAGCATCCAAGGCCAGATCCTTCAGAGATGATCCAGATACCTAACTGAACCTTCTTTTGGGGATCTGCCCCTGCTGCCCAGTTTATCCTACTTTTTCCCTCTTGGGGATTGCTGCCCAGATCTTAATCCTGCCTGATTTACCAACAACTTTCTCCAGCCCTGGGTCCTGCTTCTAGTATTCCTTCTATCAACTTGGACTTTGCTGACAGAGGACCCCTCCCTTGGAATCAAAGACAGCTAGAGGGATTGGTTTTGCAACCTTTCGCTGCCCCCTGAGACCGGTGAATGGATATACTGCTGGCTCCTGCAGCTCATCTCAGGTTTCTCTGCCCTGGTCCACGTCGATGCCCTTCTAGTCCCAGCAGGCTATGTAATTGCAGCAGCGAGCTACGTGACAAAAGGGCTTCAAGGACTGTCCTGTATCCTAATGTCATGCCTGTCCCTGGATGCCAGACATTTGCATTCATTGACCTTTAAGAGCTTTTATCTTATTATTTGCCTTCTGGTACCCAGAATCTCAGCTTGCTCTGACCCTGGCTAATTTCTTGCTTGACCTCCTAGCTTTTTTTGTTCCACTGGAGTCTACTCTCTGCTTTGCCATCCAGGACCCTAACGCCTACCTGGATATCACCCAGTCCCTCCTTTTTGCCCATTCTATTCTGCTCCAGCCTTTGACCAAGAGCAGGTTGTTTTAGCATCAGCGTGGATAGGCAATACATAAAGCTGAGTCTCCTGATCCTTCTGACTTGGTAGCAACGGTAGATATATATGTTTGTTTTTGTATTTGACTGAAGGTCATAGGCAGATGTTAATGCTTTCTGGCCTTACTGCTACCAAAAAGGAAGTTATAAGAAGAAAAATAAATCCCAAAAGTACTCTCTGTCTCTGACGTAAGTTTTGACTTTGCAAGACTCTCCATCACTACTTGTTATACGGATCAGATCCAGGTGACTTCTGATTGGGGCTAAGAAAATGCAGTGTAAGGCAATCCTATGGCATCTATATGGCATCAACTTTCACAGGAGAACAATTACCATGCTATAAAACTGTAGAATCTATGCAATAATATAATCATAATAATCATAATAAACTTATTGAGTTAAACTTATAGAGCACTTACTCTGTGGCACCATGCCAAGCACTTCACATGAATTATCTCATTGATTCTACCAGCAACCCTATGAAGTAGGTGCTACTATTATCCCCATCCATAGATGAGAGAGGCACAGAGAAGTTAAATAACCTGCCTGAAGCACTCAAACTAATAAGTGGTGGAGCAGGGATTTGAACCCAGGCAGTCAGACTCTAGATCCCTAGTAACCATTAGGTTTTGTTTGGTTATTGTTTTCCCACACAGTCTGGCTTTGCTGTGCTGAAGAATATGTTCTGTTTTAGAAAACTATTTCAGAATATAAAGGGAACTTTGTTCTCATGATAGTAACTTCCTAGACGTGACATTCCAGTTTTGATTATTTTTTGATTGATTTTGATTATATTGTTGTATATTTCAGAGTTCATTTTATGAAACAGGTATTCATATAATGGTGGTGGCCACGGGAGCGTTTACTATGTTAGAAGAAGTGCCTCATTTTTCAGTTCACTTGGTGTATAAGCTTGAAGCATGATGTATCCTATATATTTCTCCTTTTTAGCAGCTTCACTATTTGTCATATATATTTGAAATTATAATCTTAGACTAGTCTAGGGATGAAAAAACCTACCGGTTTAGAGATGTAATGGACTTCAGCTAAACCGTATTGTTAGTAGCAATGACAATTGGGCCCTACTTGTTAGAGAGAAGTAGTATGAAGTAGGGAGCAGAAAATTTCATTTTTGATAATCCTAACTTCATATTCTTGAAACAGAGCCTACATACTCTTTGCCAAAGCAGCTGACATGGGAAATTTGAAAGCTATGGAGAAAATGGCTGATGCTTTGCTATTTGGAAATCTTGGCACGCAAAACATTACAGAAGCTATCCAATTATATGAGTACTTGGCTAAAGAAGGATCATATAAAGCCCAAAACGTGAGTTTTGAAAGAAAATTAAAACTCAAATAGCTACATCCTGAAATAACTATAGACAAATAACATGAGAAAGGGGTTGAGCAATGGTATTTCCAGTCTACTGAGTGAACCCAACCTAGGGAAGTTATTGTAGTGCACTGAAATAGTGGTGTCAGGGCAGGGACACAGCAAGGTCCCTGGGCAAATTCTTTTAGTTACATGGGTTACTTTCAGGAATGGAACAGAACTGCTCTCTAATCCACCTTCCCGTCTTCCACGTCCATGTGTGTGTTTTGAAATAATTTGAGAACTCTGAATCCCTAACATAGTTAAATTTTTTACAAAATATATTCACCTATACAAAGAAAAACAGAACTAAATCTATTACCTTAGGATGATGTTTGCCTGGTTTTTATATCTTATATCTTATAAGCTAAATATATTTTCTTTCTATTTTAATAAATGCATTTCATTTTATTCGAAGAATAACACAAGCATTTCATAGAAAATCTGGAAAACAGAAAAAAAATGCCCTTCACAAGTCAACCATCCTAACTTAACTACTGTTTGGACGGCTTTGTATTTTTGCTTGGCCTCTTTCTCTTTGCATCTCTCTTTTTACATCATCCTAATCACAATGCAAATGCATATATCATTTTGTTTCTGGCTGCTTTCACTTAATCCTATAGCAAAAGCACATTTTCACGTTGCTAGTCTTTTTTTAATGAAAACATTTCTGTCTGATTACAAAAGAAATTCATGCTCTTTAAAAAAAAAAAAGCCCTGAAAATTCAGAAAGAATGAAGAAGAAAGTAGGTTGTCTAAATGCTTTCCTCCCAGAGATCATTTTTGTTACCATCCAGTAAAGTGCAGAAGCCAGGCTTTAGAGTCAGAAAGACGTAAGTTAGAATCCACTCTGCTGCTTGCTTATTGGATAGCTACTTAACAAAACCCTTTCCCCTTCTTCTGCTTGAGAATTTGACATTTGGTCCACTCTCCAGTTCATTTCCCTGGTAATCTGATAGGAGTAAAATGTTAACTGTGTTTCTAGGTAGCATTGCTTATGATTGAAATGACCTCTGATTGGCAAACTTCCTTTGGACTGGGAGAAACTATAATGAACTATAAACACCTGATGGTGGTAGTGATTCTTATGGGAACCCTGGACGCTATACCTGTGGAGTTGTTACACGGAGAATGAGGCTTTTATTTCAGGGTAGCTCCCGCACTCACCCAATGTGGATCTCAGCTCCTTGAGTCTGAGTCATTATCTGAGGAGCCAGAGATGGTGGCTGCTAGAAGACTGCAAGGACTCCCACAGAAAGGAAGGCCTGATGCCGCCCTACTTGCAAACTGTGGTTCCTGTGCCATATCCACCTGAATAGACTGGTGGCAAATGTAGCCTCCTACAGGAGTCTTATGAGTCTGTATGTTTAGTTCCACCAGAAGACCTCTGAGGGGTGGGTCAAGCTCTCTAATTTTTATCTGTAGAGTTAAGATAATGATAAAACACTGGGTACTGTGTCTGTCTGCTTCACTGTTCTATCTCTAACATTTAGCACAGTGCCTGGGACAAGAAATATACATTGAATGCTGAATTAATTAATGACGAATGAATTAATGGAGTTATTGTGAGGGTTAAAATAATGTGTGAAGGCACTTAATTCCATACCTGGAAGTTTGTAATCATTCATTATAAAGAAAGGATATAAATATTATTATTACTCCCACTATTATTCTTCTAGGATTTTTCCTACAACCATGTAAAATTTCTTTCTACAAAAATGACATCATACTTTAATTGCTGTTTCATAATCTTCTCTTTGTTCACTTAACAATATATCATAGACATCTTTCCATGTAAGTACATACAGATCAACATCACCATTTTAAATATCCATATAATTCTAATTAATTAAAGTTGTTGAATACTCTTTTTAATCCAGGGAATTTTTTGCAATTAAATATAAAATAATTATGTTTACAAAACGGTAAACAGATTTATAAATGTTATAATAAAATAGAACTGCTAAGCCTTTATTCCCCATATTTGGTTAATCAAAATTATAAAGTTCGAAGACAGACCAAATGTTACCATTATATCCACCCCTAAAAATGATATCACTTAATTTCCTTCCAAACTAGTGAATATGAGCTTTAGTTTTTAGTGGATGTATTAATTAATTAATTAAGTCAACAATCGTTTCTTGGACACTTACTACATGCCAAACATAATCTAGTTGATGCGGAGAAAAAGATTAATAGGTCAAAGTCCTCATGGGCTAATCTGAAATATAAACAAATAACTGCAGCACAATTTAGATGGACTACAGTTAAGATATGTGCTTTAGGTACAGAAAAGGATGTGACTGGTTCTGCCTGGGGCAGGTAGGGAAAGCTGCAGGGAAGAAGTGATATTTGCACAAAGTCTAGAATATTGGATATAGGCAGTATAAAAGATTTATTTGTCTGCATTTAAATAAAGTACTTGATACGAGGTCAGAATACTATTTCTAGAAAAGAAATTCCAAATCCACACAAATGGTACATAAAACACATGGATTTTAGAGCTGAAGTCAGCGTTTCACTCCACATACTCTAGTTAGTGTGATTCTATTACATGGTCATAGACCGCCCTCTAATCCAGGTTAACTGACCATCAGTTGCTTGCCATTGGTTTTAAGGAGAATCAGGAAGGAGAATGTAATTGGCTGGGTGCTAACCTAATGCCAGGAAGAGCAACTGTAAACGTATGACTATTGGCCGTGTGTTATCATAGCCATCTTTGTAGAGAGGAGCAGGCATTGTTGGGACAGCGTTCTAGGAAATGTACAATTACAGATTTCAGGGTGGCATGGTATGGTAGCAGAGCAGGGGTTCCAGAATCAGAAAGTTTGACTTTATGTGAATCCAGATTCTAAAGCCTAATGAGCTTCCATCTTTTGTTCCTTCTTTCAGTATCCCTGAAGAAGTTGCTTCTCTAAACCTCAGGTTTCCCAAATCTGAAAAGGGATTGATAATAAGGTCCACACTATTTCATAAGATTGCTGTAAGAACCAAATAATATCTGTAAGATCCCTTAGCAAATGTTAAAGAACATTAATGAATAATGTCACGTAACAATCTTAGTCCCAAAAGCTTTGTCTTTGGAGTCATTCAGCCCTGGCTTTATATCTCAGCTCCAACACTGGCCCTTGTGATCTGCCCTCTCTGAGCTTCAGTTTCCTCACCTGTAAAATAGGGATAATATCTGTCTAGTATATGTGTGTGTTTGGTCTCAAGAGGACAAGAAGACAGAATGTGGGTGAGGACAAACTTATCACCTGAAAAGCTGACATTGACCTGATATGCAAAATTCAGCCACACTGTTCATTGAAGTGCTAAAATACAGGTTGGCAAAGTCTGTGCCCGAAGCTCCTCTTATGCCCTTCCTTACATCCTGGACACCCTTCTTCCTCATTCAGACTCCTCCTACACCCCTAAACTCCCCCATGATCTAGCAAGCGACGCAGGATAAGCAGGAAGCCTACAGGAGGACTCTGCTTCAGTGCTACAGCTGGATTCTATTCTAATGGATGCTAAACTTTATTCTGAAATTTTTACTATCATCCCTGTCACCACTATACGAAATCTGTTTGCCATAGCAAGTCCTCTTGCAGTTGGTTTATCTGCTTGTACAAAAAACAACTAAAAAGATTCTTTTTTTTTTTAATTTTTTTTGTTGCATTAACATTGGTTTATAACATTATATGAATTGCAGGTGTACATCATAATGTTTCGATTTCTGCACGGACTACATCATGTTCACCAACCAAAGACTACTTACAATCCATCACCACACACATGCGCCTAATCGTCCCTTTTGCCCTCCTCCCTCCCCTCTTCCCCTCTGGTAACCACCAATCCAATCTCTGTCTCTACGTGACTGTTTGTTTTTGTTTTTATCTTCTACTTATGAGTGAGATCATACGGTACTTGACTTTCTCCCTCTGACTTATTTTGCTTAGCATAATACCCTCAAGGTCCATCCATGTTGTCACAAATGGCTGGATTTCATCGCTTCTTATGGCTGAGTAGTATTCCATTGTGTATATATACCACATCTTCTTTATCCATTCGTCCCTTGATGGGCATTTAGGTTGCTTCCAAGTCTTGGCTATTGTGAGTAACGCTCCAATGAACATAAGGGTGCATGTATCTTTATGTATTGGTGTTTTCATGTTCTTTGGATAAATGCTCAGCAGTGGAATAGCTGGATTATATGGTAGTTCTATTCTTAATTTTTTGAGGAATCTCCCTACTGTTTTCCATGGTGGCTACACCAGTTTGCATTCCCACCAGCAGTGTATGAGAGTTCCCTTCTCTCCACATCCTCTCCAACACTTGTTGTTTCCTGTCTTGTTAATTATAGCCATTCTGACAAGCACGAGGTGATAACTCATTGTAGTTTTTACTTGCATTTCCCTGATAGTTAATGATGCTGAACATCTTTTCATGTGCCTGTTGGCCATTTGTATATCTTCTCTGGAGAAATGCCTGTTCAAATCTTTTGCCCATTTTTTAATTGGGTTGTTAGTTTTTTTGTTGTTGAGATGCATGAGTTCTTTATATATTTTGGAGATTAAGCCCTCATCAGATATATGGTTTGCAAATATCTTGTCCCAATTGTGAGGTTGTATTTTTGTCTTGTTGATGGTTTCCTTTGCTGTGCAGAAGCTTTTTAGTTTGATGTAGTCCCATTTGTTTATTTTTTCTATTGTTTCCCTTGCCTGGTTAGACATGGTACTTGAAAATATGTTGCTAAGACCAATGTTGAAGAACATACTGCCTATGTTTTCTTCTAGAAGTTTCATGGTTTCAGGGCTTACATTCAAATCTTTAATCCATTCTGAGTTAATTTTTTTTAATTGATTTATTCACCAGATCTTTATTGAGTACACGCAATGTGCAAAGCACTGTTTTTTTTTTATAATTTTATTTATTTATTTTTCCCCCAAAGCCCCAGTAGATAGTTGTATGTCATAGCTGCACATCCTTCTAGTTGCTGTATGTGGCACGCGGCCTCAGCATGGCCGGAGAAGCGGTGCGTCGGTGCCGGCCCAGGATCCGAACCAGGGCCACCAGCAGCGGAGCGCACGCACTTAACCGCTAAGCCACGGGGCCTGTTCTGAGTTAATTTTTGTGTATGGTATACGATAATGGTCTACTTTCATTCTTTTGCATGTGGCTGTCCAGTTTTCCCAGCACCATTTACTGAACAGACTTTCCTTTCTCCATTGTATGTTCTTGCCTCCCTTGTTGAAATTAGCTGTCCATGGATGTGTGGTTTTATTTCTGGGTTCTTGATTCTGTTCCATTGATCTGTGTGTCTGTTCTTGTGCCAGTACCATGCTGTTTTGGTTACTATAGCTTTGTAGTATGTTTTGAAATCAGGGAGTGTGATACCTCCAGCTTTGTTCTTTTTTCTCAGGACTTAAAGAGATTCTATGCTACAAATGATGCTCAGTTTGATGGCTGGTTGCTAGGATCAGGCTGGCCACGTGCCGTATTGATCACAGCTCTCTAATAGGGATGGCCAGGTGACCACCTTTTTTCTCAGGCTCTTTGAGCCAACCTGATACAGGAATCCTGCCTGAACTGGTAGGAAGTATTGCTGGGAACTCTGAGTACAACGTAGCAACAGAAATATGGCTAAAGAAGCTGGAAATGTATACTGAGAATGAGAGGGACAGCAATAGAGAGGAAGAGAGAATGAAGAGGCTGAAGACACCTATCTCTGGGGAAAAAAGGGAAGAACAATCAGAAGTACTGAAATATAATTGATGGGAGAGGCCTGGAGTGCTAGAGATCTAGTAGAGACTTGAATTAAAAAAGAAGTGCGCTCCGCTGCCGGCGGCCCGGGTTCGGATCCCGGGTGCACACCGAGGCACCACTCCTCCAGCCATGCTGAGGCCGCGTCCCACATACAGCAACTAGAAGGATGTGCAGCTATGACAGACAACTATGTACTGGGGCTTTGGGGGAAAAATAAATAAATAAAATCTTTAAAAAAAAAAAAAAAAAAAGAAAAACAAAAAAGATGTGAATTCATATTACAAAGTGGCATTCTGGGCGTGGGGGAAGAAATGCAGTTTCAGGCTATGTATAAAGGGAAGCTGGGTGGAAGATTATTATAATTATTTCTTTTCATGCACCTTGAATGGTTCGTCTTGCAGAAATCCAAATAAACTGAAGGAAATCCTGATGAGGGCAACAAAAGCAATTAAAGTTACAAAAAGAGTCCATTGAATTGATTTCCAAAGAATCTGTACCTTCCAAATAATGAGAACTATTAATTAATGGAGTAGTCTTCAAGAAAAGAGCAGAAATTAAGGAACTAGCAAACAAAAAAGAGTCATAGAAGTCCTATAAGATATTGTACTATGCCAGCTGGAGGTAGACACGTTATGTACTTTTTATTTCTCTGATTCTCATTTAGGAAGCAAAAATTCAGAATTAGAAAGACTTACTCTTTTCTTGATATCAATGAGCTGTTTTAATAAGAAATTTTTCTGTTAATTTGCCAAATGTAGGGTTAAAGTTCATTTGCTTCAAGAATCAAGAAAAGGATCATCCACATTGTATCACCTTAAAACTTAATTTAATTGTGGTAATCTCTAAGTGATGGCTATTTGTAACTATTTTCTTTTTTAAAATACTTTTTTGGGTTTTTTTCTCTAAATTTTCTATTCATGGATATGTTACTTTTTGTGTGTGTGTGTGTGAGGAACAACAGTCCTGAGCTAACATTCATGCTAATCCTCCTCTTTTTGCTGAGGAAGACCGGCTCTGAGCTAACATCTATTGCCAATCCTCCTCCATTTTTTTTTCCCCCAAAGCCCCAGTAGATAGTTGTATGTCGTAGTTTCACATTCTTCTGGTTGCTGTATGTGGGACGCGGCCTCAGCATGGCGGGAGAAGCAGTGCGTAGGTGCGAACCCAGGCCGCCAGTAGCAGAGCACGCGCACTTAACCGCTAAGCCACGGGGCCGGCCCCTGATATGTTACTTTTGATATCAGAAAAAAATTATTTAACTTTGATGCATGTACTTCCTTGATTATACAGTTCAAAATAGTTTGACTATGAAGTATAAGAAAATCCATTCTATTATGTAAAAATAACTATAATTGATATATAAAGGAGAAGGATATGAGTTACTGCACGTTTTAACATGCTTTGTGATTCTAGAATAATTCTAACTCAATGGCAAAGATTCCACAAATTCTTCATTTATTTCAGATTTGAATTATAGAAATGTTTCATAGAGGGACTATAGTTATTAGCACTGTGCTACTACTGAAAAAATCATTTTTAGTATCAACCTAATAATCATTTTGATAATTCTAGAATTAGTTGTGTAGAGCATTTCTTCTTGACATTAATGCTCTTTCTGTATTAAGGGTACAGACAGAATCTGAGCTGTTCATTAGGTTTGATTCACACTTTTGTTTCGTATACAATTTGAGCTGAAAGTAATGATCTCAGATGCTTTCAAGCCTTGTACAATAATTAAAAGAAAATTGCTTAATCTTTTTTCTCCTTTAATAATAATTTCTTATATAAAAAATAAAAGGAGGAATATTTAATTTTTAATTTGTTTTTATGGAACGTGAATAATTTGCTTTGAAATATAATAAAATATCCTCTACACTTAACTCTTTCATTCAAATCCCAGCTACTATAACAGTTCCTTAAAAACCATGGTACAATGATTGCGTTGAGAATCAAGTCTTATAAACAATCGAATTTGCAGAGCTTGACCTTTAAAAACCACTGAGAGTGTCATTGATGTCATCACTATTATGTAGCTTCTCTTTCGACTTGCAGCATTATTATTTCTGGATTAAGATTTAATCATTCTATAATCCATCTCATTTCATCTCAGCCTTATCTCAGAAAAAGACCAAATACCAAAAACTGATTATTGTAAAGTTGTTAGGTGACAATTCCCAAGTGTAAAGGAATAAGAAAGCACTGACTATAATCAGCGTATTTACTACGTGGCAGCTAATAACATCTTTTGTCCTCCTCTAGTGCCTGCCATGCTTTAAGCAGTGTGAAAAAAAAATGAAGTTGAGCCTTCCAGAGAATTAATTCAGAATCACCCATTGTTATTTTTCTGCTAAAGAGAGTGGAAGCGTGCCCTTCTGGTTGCTTATTTGAAGCTCGTAAAATCATGGTTTTAGTCCTTGCCTTCTAGAATGAGCATTAAACAGAGGCAAGGTCTCCTCCCCAGTCACAGGATGAAAATTTAACTCCCACACAATCCACTTCACAACCTCATGACCTCACAAATTTCTCCAGGAGATCAGGCCAAAAAGTGGGGTAAGCTCTGCACAAAAGGACACACTGTTGGTGAAAGCATCATAAAATACAAACCCAACTGAATAGAACAGTATCCTCATTTTCTTATTTAAAGGTCAGTATATTTGTTTACTGTCAAAGTTTCTACATAAATAAACCAGATTCTAAACTGAGCAGAATCAAAAATTGCCAAGAGCAGCAAGAAAAATAAAAATCTAATATTGGCTAGAGATCCTTAAAAGGAGCCAATTTAGCCATTTTAAATATAAACTGCAAGGGTTAGACGAGTACAAGGATTCCAGGCGTCTTCCATTTGTAATAACAGCCTTTATGGTCAATTTACTGAAAAGGGAACCTTTGAGACTAAAAAAGAACAGGCAGAATCATAGAAGATTTTTTTTCAGTTTATTGATTAAGTAAATTACACAAATTATGCTCATAAACTATGTTAAAGCGATTACGCTTTTGGGAACTGAACTCTGCAGTCAATTCATCAAGCTTCTAAATCTAACTACCAATTTACAGAAAATACAGTGTTGTGACCAGCAAAATCCAGACTAAGAGTAACTCTACAAGACAAATGACCCGTTTTTTCCAACAACAACAACAAAAATACAAGGAGAGAAGGGATGGATAAGAAACTTATAGAATAAAAAAGACTTAAGAGACATGGCACTCAACTGCATTGTATTGACCATATTTGGATCCCAATTCAAACAAACTAAAAAATAATAATAATAATAAAGGGAAAAAATAAAAATAAAACTTATATGCCAATTGGGCAGATATAGATACTGACTGATGATATTAATGAATTACTATTAGTGTTTTTAGGTGGATAATGGTATTATGGTTATGTTTTCTAAAGGCCTTTTTCTTTTAGAGGTATGTATTAAAATATTTAAAGATGAAATATATATTGTCTAAGATTTGCTTCAAAATAAACTGGATGGCGGGGGAAAATGGGTGTGGGTATAAATGAAGCAAGATTGGCCAAGTTGATAACGGATAATGAAATTGGATGATGGATACCAAGGGGTTTGTTATATTACTCTATTTACTTTTATATGTTTGAAATACTCTGTAATAAAAAAAATTAGATGGAATAGGGGTTAGCCCAGCAGATTAATGACTACGAAGAAGTGGGAAATCTCCACACTATTCTGGTTTTTGTTGAGCATTGTGACAATTTTTTTCCTAAAAACGGCCACAGCAATATTTCCAGTCTCACTTGCTATTTCAGCACCTTAACCAACATCATCAAAAAGTGGAGTCTATTTTCCCTCCCCTTGTACCGAGGTGGTTCTCTTGACTACTTCAAACAATAGAATTGGTGGAAGTAATGCTATATCGCTTCCAAAGTTAAGTAATAAAAAGGATACAGCTCTACCTAGCTCTCTCTCTCAGGATGCTCGTGCTTGGAACCCAGCCACCACGCTATGAGGAAGCCCATACAACAGGAGAGGCCACGTGTAGGTGTTGTAGCCATTAGCCTCAGCTAAGATCTCAACCAACAGCTAGCATCAACTGTCAGACATGTCAATGAACAGCCTTCAGACAATTTCAGCCCCCAGCCTTTGAGTCTTCCAACTAAGGCTCCCATATCATGGATCAGAGGCAAGCTCTATCCATCCCCACTCTACTCTGTCCAAATTCCTGACCCACAGAACACATAGCATAATAAATGGTTGTTTATGCCATTAAGTTTTGGGGTAATTTGTTACCCAGCCATAGTAACTGGAACAAGAATACTTATATTCAGAATTAAAAGGGGAGAAAGCACTTGTCTCAGAAGCACCTGAAGCAGAGTGCAGCAAACATCTGTTTGCAGTGAGTTCAAATCTCTTGGTCCACTCCAATTCCATCCCTGGGTACTAAGAGAATTTAAAAATGATGTTACCACCAACTGGTCAGTGATTTAGAGTGACTTTTAAAAGGGGCAGGAAAGAAGCCACAAGGCCTGGAGGCTGTCAAATTCTGCAAATTACAGAACGCTAGTGAGTTTACTGGGCAAGATTCTCCAACATATTTTCAAAAAGTTTATGAACATCCCATAAAATACAGCAGTACTATTTGTCAAGGAGCATGAGTTCACTAAAGACAATTTGTGTTAAGCAAGCTCTATTTTACAGGGTTGCTAGACTAAGAAATCTGAAAAAGGTGGTAAAGATGATAATCTCATATTTTATCCATTTAAGATACTATCGACTGTTAAGTTATATACTTTTTGTTATATAATTAACTTAAAGTTATATACTTTTAAGTTATATGATTATATTATAAAAATGCTGTCAATTAAAGTATAAGCCAACACATTCTTATTACTTAGAATTTTTATTTTGTTCTTATTAAAAGTGCTGTTTCAGACATGTTAGACATAGATTTACGTCAGTCCTTGGTTACATAAAAAGGTAAATATAAGTTACATAATTTAAGGTGTTCCTAAAATTCTTCTCATTCAGAGTCCAACTGAATCAGTTTTCAACTTAGAAAACTTAGTTGATATCTGTCTTTGTCCAACGTGGTATCATTCTCTATGCCATTAAGAATATCAGTGGTGCAACATTTCTTAAGGAAGTGTTCTGCAATTACCTCCGGGATATTCTTCCAAGCTATTGACTCATTCTGCAACTATTGATACTGACACTTTCTTGTTTGACTAAATTCATACTTTTATCTTCTCTTTGATTGAATCACATGTTGCTGGAAGTTCAGTATAAAGTCAGCGAGAATATTCTGACGTCTGATGTTGAACACCTTAATCATAATCTTTTGTGATACATAAATTTGTCACAACAGCCTTTCATTGTTCATTAGTTTTTCATCTATTCCTAGGGATTTGGCAATTTCTCCTGCCTTCAGTTGTATAGTTGGCTTGTGACAGCCAATCCTTTTCCACGTAATTTAGTAACAAAAATTAACACAGTTTCGTCTAATTTGGGATATCTTCCTTTTTTAGGAACTTGTAACTACTTTGTTTTGACAAGGCCATGACAGAAATATGGCATCCATAATGTAGACCAGATTCAGAGAGTATGCAAGATGGTGAAAATCACCTAAAATATATCACACGAGGAAGGCAGAATCAGGAATCTTTGTAAAAGAGAACAATTGAGGTAACAGATAGCTGCCCTCAAATGTCTAAAAGATAGAGAGTATTTCAAGAAGGAATTGATTTGTTGAGCACCGACTAGTATACAGTTTAAGGCAACTAAGTACTAAGGCAGCAACTACTATACAGAGATTAATTTGTGTTCCCTGAGTACCTGTTAACTTGAACTTCCCATCAACAGAGAGGTCCACTTGTATTGGTTAGGATTCTCTGAGTCTTAAGTACAGAAAATACAATCTAACTGGCTTAAGCAAAAGTGGAATGTAGCTGTGAAGTCAAAGTTACAGCTGCCTTTAGATAATCTGGATCCAGAGGCTAGAAAGAATACACTAGGATATATTTTCTCGGTCTCTTCCCTTTCCTGTTTTCTATGATGACATTATTTTGAGCAGGCTGACCCCACGTGGAGGCAAAGATGGCCACCAACAACTCTAGGTATCCTTAGCCCTTACATCCAGAAGTCTCTGTGAAAGAAGCCAGATTTTTTCCCAGTGATTTCAGCAAAAGCACTGGGTTAGATCACAAGCCCATCCTGAATCAATCACTGCTTCCAGGAGGAAAGTAATCTGATTGGTTGCGCCTGTGTCATGCAACCCCCTCCAGATTCAGAAAGGCGTGAGGAGTCCTATTGAACCGAATGAACTAAAAATGGAAGAAAGCTGATTTCACAAAGAGAATCCAGGCAGACAAAAATGACTACATCTACCTGCAAAATTAAGATTTAATTATTGAGGCCTGCACAGGTCCCAATCTGTCCGTGCTTTGGGGTTGCTACCCGCCTCATAAAGCAAGGTAGAGAATTTGTCTTCTGGGAAGTCAAAGTCATCTTCTCTGAAAAATCCTCCTACATAATTGGCTTTGGCATCTTCTAGGAATAGGAGGGCACGGATTGAGGTCTGGGTTTTTAGTTGAGATAGAGAGAGGACAATGGTTATAACCAGAAAGTCCAGAGTGGGGTGTAGTTACCTCTAGAACTCATCACGGTTAACACAACCTGGGCTTCAGGGCAGTCATAGAAGTGGATTCCTTAATAATAAAATGATACCATTGTGGAGAAAAAAAAAAAAGATTTAGTATAGAAAAGCATCCTAAACAAAATTAAAAAACAAAAGATTTGCAAAATCATTTTCAAAAAATGACCAAAGAAAAATTTTAATTTATTGTAAAAAATAGAAATGATACTACATTCTTTAACCAGAAGCCATAAAACTAAAAATTAATGACCAAAAGCTTAAAATTTAGCTCCTTATAAAATTTTGAGTCTCCTAATTTTTAGCAAATAGCAAAGGTAAGTAGAAACTGAAATTGCACATTAAAAACTCAATGACAATGATAACATTATAAATCAAAAGTTATAAAATATGGCTAAAGCCAGATGCAGAGGAAAATATACAGCTTTAAATATTTTGATAAATAGGACACTTAAGCACATATCTCAAAAAGCTAAAAGAAAAAACAGCAAAATAAAATAAAAGTAGAAAAGGGAGGAGTATTTTTATAGCCTTTTCACATAATTGTAGACATTCTGCTTTGGTTCTACACCAAAACTCCATAAGTGATAACTTTTTTTTTTTGTGAGGAGATCAGCCTTGTGCTGACATCTGCCAATCCTCCTCTTTTTTTGCTGAGGAAGACTGGCCCTGGGCTAACATCCGTGCTCATCTTCCTCCACTTTACATGGGACACTGCCACAGCATGGCTTGCCAAGCAGTGCATCTGTGTGCGCCCGGGATCTGAACCGGCGAACCCCGTGCCGCTGCAGTGGAGCGCGCGCACACAACCACTTGCGCCACAGGGCAGGCCCCCATAAGTGATAACTTTTTAAAGGTTAGTTGCAATGTGGAATCTGAAATCATGTCAATGACCTTTTCCTACACTTGTTACATTAAAACTGACTGGTCTATCTTGAATTTTGAATGGAACTTTTTACTCATACATGATTTTATAACATCATGCATTGGTCATATAGAAAATATTGGTTCACTGAGTTATGCAAATCTTCCAAATGTGACACATTTCATTATCCAATATCCAAAAATCACATTTGTTAATATCACCATTGATCTCATCAAAAGTCTTTAAGTATTAGGATGTCAAGCTCATGGTAGCACATATAAGTTTTCCAAAATTCTAATTTTTGCTTAAAAGCTTGAATTTATCATTGGAAACAAAACCTTTCAATCATTTTCCTTGAAGTGATAGGCTTGCTTCATTAATTTTCAAGAAAATGTCTGCCAATCTAAATGAACATAGTCTGTCCTTTGATCCGTCAAGTAAAGATGGTATCCTATGAAAAAAGTGGCTAGTTCAGCTTGCAACTTAGTGCATTTCCTTGAAACAACCAACATATTTCACTATACAGAAGTGCTTCATGCCTCCTTTCCATCTTTTCACATAGAATAGTAAAAAGACATGTATTCAAGCATTGAGACAATAAAAATAATGCTTTTACTTCATCAATGCTAATGCTTCATCAAGGACATTCTTAAGTGAAACTTGCATTTTTACTTTTACTGTGAGTGTATGGTATGAAGAATACAATAACAATATAAATGGCAGTTTGGTTCACTTCCTTGATTCATGCTAACATGCCAGCAGTCTTACCCACCACTTCTTTGCAACATCAATACAATGTAAACATGATGAAAAATGCAAGTTACATTTTTGCATTATTATGAAAGTAGTTTTGACCTTGCAGACCTGCTGAAAGGTCTTAGTGTTCCAAGTTATCCACAGACTATACTTTGAGAATTGCAGAGTTAGGATATAGGTTTAGCTGGATATCACTGAGACCCAAACTAACAATGACTTAAAACAGAATTATAGTTTTTCCTACTGTTACATTTGAGTGGGGAAGGTGGCTCTGCTCAGTAAAGTCATCAGGGACTCAGACTCCTTCTATTTTTTGGCTTTGCCGTCTTTAGGATGTTGCCCTTGTCTGCATTGTCCAAGTTGGCTCACCATCATGTCAGCATTCCAGCCAGTAGGAAGGGAAAGAATGGAAAGAGAAAGCACACCTTTAACAGCATGACCTGGAAGTTGCTCACATCACTGTCACTCACGTCTACTGGTCATAACTTAATCACATGTCCACATCTGACTGCTAAGGAGGCTGTGGAACATAACTAAGTTAAACCATGACATTGCTGACATTTGACCTACCACATCATCAATTTCTTATGGTTCAACCTTACAGTCTATTTTGGTTACCATATCCAGGGCTACCAAAAAAGAGGTCTGTTACTCTAGAAGAAGGGAAATCCTGAGGTACAACCAGCAATCCCTGCCACAGTCTGTCTCCGTAAGAGGAATTTATTTAATTTCATTTTCTAAGAGTTTATTCTTTGTGCTGTATATTTTATGGGTTTGGACAAATATATAATTGCATATACCCACCATTATAGAACCATACAAAGTAGTTTCACTGCCCTAAAAATTCTCTGTACTCTACCTATTCAATCTTCCCTCCCCCCAGCCTCTGGCAACCACTGATCTTTTTATGGTCTGCAGTTTTGCCTTTTCTAGAATGTCATATAGTTAGAATCATTCGGTATGTAGCCTTTTCAGATTGGCTTCTTTCACTTAGTGATATGCATTTAAGTTTCCTCCATATCTTTTCATGGCTTGATAGCTCATTTCTCTGTAGTGCTGAATAATATTCCATTGTCTAGATATAACACAGTTTATTTACCCATTCAGCTACTGAAGGACATCTTGGTTGCTTACAAGTTTTGGCAATTGTGAATAAAGCTGCTATAAACATCCATATGCAGATTTTTGTGAGGACGTAAGTTTTTATCTCGTTTGGGTAAATACCAAGGAGTGCAATTGATGGATCACATGGTAAGAGTAGGTTTAGTTTTGTAAGAAATTGCCAAATTGTCTTCCGAAGTGACTATACTATCTTGCATTCTCACCAGCAATGCATGAGAGTTCCTGTTGCTCCATATCCTAACCAGCATTTGGTATTGTCAGTGCCCTTGATTTTGGCCATTTCATTTCATTTTAGATATAGTAAGACATTTTTGTCGACTTCCCCTTCCATTGTCTCTCTCTGATGATTAGGCAAGTTTGAAACGCTGATCTGGACACCTAGTGTCAAGTAAGAATTCTTTTCATCCTAATACACAGCAGCCACTTAGTAAACACATAATCTGAGAGGGCAAAATGAAGACATATTCAGTTTCACTGAGGTAAAATATAAAACAGATGGCATATGTAGATCCCAGAAAAGTCACTCTGAGGATTTATTATTGATATTTGTTTTGTTCTGTAAGGAAAACTTGACAAATCTTATTTATCATAAAAACTTTAAAACTTCTGTATAATAAAGTAGTACAACCAGTGATGAAAGGCAAGCAGTAGACTAGGAGTAAATATTCACCAAATATGTAGCAAACAAATGACTCATATATAAAGTTTATAAAAAGCTCCTACACATCAATAAGAAAGATAAATATACCTAGTAGTAAAGGACAAAGTTTATGAATATGCAAATGACAGAGGAAATGAAAGGGTGAATAAATAAGATGTTTAACCTCACTAGTAACTCAGGAAATCCTGATTAAAATAAGACATTATTGTCTATTAGATTGGCAAAACTAAAAAATTAAAGATAGACGATATCCAGTGTTAGTGAGAGTATGGAGGAATAGGTACTTCACATGCTTTGGGTTAAGAACATAAATTTGTATAACACCTTGGTAGGCAATTTGGCAGTATCTATCAACATTTTCAGTGCATATGCATTTTGACTTAGCAATTCCATTTTCAGTTATTTGTTCTAAAAAATATATACATGTGCATGTATAAGAATTGCAATATTTTTAGTAAAAGCTGAAAATTTTAAGTGCCCTAAATGTCTAACAACAGGACAATGGCTATGGCATGAAATTATGGCATGTCCACCTGTAAGTACTGGCAGGGGAAAACCTCCAAGATATATCAAGTGAAAAAAAGTATTTATTTTATGAAATTTTTGTGACACTTGGAAAACAGACACTAAAATTTATCTGTAATGGTTAAGGTGTAAGAATAGTAAATAAATTTGCGAGAAAGAAGACTAATAATAAGTGGAGACTTGCTCCATCGGATATCAAAACATACCTTAAGCTACAGTGATCAACATAGTTCAGCTTTGGCCCAGAAATTTTCAGATAGAACTAGACTTTTGCCACTTACAGCATGGTCCATTGACCAGCAGATTGTATATCCCTCTAGGAGCTCGTTAGAAATACAGAATCCTGGGATTCACTCCAGACCTAATGAATCCAAATCTGCATTTTCATGAGATCCCAGGGTTATTCATGTTGCATGTTAAAGTTTGAGAAGCAGTGACCTTGGCCTGCAGTTCACAAGACTCACTGTGGATCTTTTTGAAAATCTAGAGGCTCTGGCCCCATTCTGAAACACAATGCATCAGATTTTCCCAAGGCAGGGTCCCGATCTGTTTCCTAAAAGCTCCTCAGGAAGCTTGAGGAACAGCCAGGATTGAAAACCAAGGAACTAGAAAGTCTAGACTTATATCCATGAATATAAGAAAATTTAGTAGATTATAACAACAGTACCCCAAATTAGTAAGGAGTGTGATTTAAGAAAAACTACACATATATGTATGTGAATGCTTAGAAAGTGGTCTGGAAAGACAATTATCAGGCATGGGGATTTGGCAATGAAGGGAGACTTTTGCTTTTTTTTTAATTGTGATAAAAAACACGTAACAAAATTTACCATCTTAATCATTTTTAGTGTACAGCACAGTAGTGTTAACTTCATGCACATTGTTGTGCAACAGATCTCTAGAATTTTTCATCTTGCAAATCTGAAACCCTATACCCATTAAATAACAATTCTCCCTTTCTCCCTCTCCCCAGCCCTTGCCAACCTTCATTCTACTTTGTTTCAAAGAGTTTGACTACTTTAGAGACTTTGTATAAGTGGATTCATGCAGTATTTGTCTTTTTGTGACTGGCTTATTTCACTTAGTATAATGTCCTATTGGTTCATCCATAATTTTCTTCCTTTTAAGACTGAATAATATTCCATTGTGTGTATATACCACATTTTGTTTATTCGTTCACCCACTGATGGACACTTGGGTTGCTTACAACTCCTAGCTATTGTGAATAATGCTGCTATGAACATGGATGTACAAATATCTCTTCAAGATCCTGCTTTCAATTCTTTTGGGTATATACCCAAAAGTGGAATTACCAGATTATATGGTAATTCTATTTAATTTTTTAAGGAACCATCATGTTGTTTTCCACAGCGGCTGCAACATTTTATATTCCTGCCAACAGTGCACAGGGTGTCACTTTCTCGGTAGCCTTGCCAAAACTTATTTTCCATTTTTGTTTTTTTATAGTAGCCATCCTAATGGGTGTGAAGTGGTATCTCATTATAGTTTTGATTTGTATTTCTCTAATAGTTAGTGATGGTGAGCACCTTTTTCATGTGATTGTTGGCCATTTGTATATATTCTTTGGAGAAATGTCTATTCAAGTCCTTTGCTCATTTTTTAACTGGGTTGTTTGTTTTTTATTGTTGAGTTGTAGGAGCTCTTTATATATTCTAGATATTAACCTCTTATCATATATATGATCTACAAATATTTTCTCCCATTTTTGTGGGTTGCCTTTTCACTCTGTTTAGAGTGCCCATTGATGAAAACAAAAGTTCTTAATTTTGATGTAGTCTGATTTATTTATTTTAATTTTTGTTGCCTTGTACTTTTAGTGCCGTATTCAAGAAGTTATCACCAAATCCAATATCAGGAAGGTTTTCTGCTCTTTTCTTCTAGGAATTTTTTTTGTTTCAGGCCTATGTTTTGTCCTTAGTCCATTTCGAGTGAACTTTTGTACATGGTGTAAGGTAAGAGATCAATTTCACTCTTTTTCATATGGATATCTGGTTTTCTGAACACCGTTTGTTGAAGAGACTATCCTTTCCCCCTTGTGTAGCCTTGACATCCTTGTTGAAAATCATTTGACCATATATATGAGGATTTATTTCTGGGCTCTCTACTCTGTTCCATTAGTCTATATGCATATGTGTCATTATATCTAAAGTGAGTGTCTTGTAGACAGCATATAATTGGATCTTATTTTTTTATCCATTCAGCCATTCCATGTCTTTTGATTGGGGGAATTCAATCCTTTTACATTTAAACTAATTACTGATAGAGAAAGACTTATTATTGCCATTTTGTTAATTGTTTTTGTTTGTTATAGTTATTTTCTCCTTCTTTTCCCCTCTTGATGCCTTCCTTTGTTTTTCATTTATTTTTTTTTGTAGTGGCATGCTTTGATACCCCTTTCATTCTCTTTTGTGCATCTTCTATAGGTATTTTCCTTGTAGTTACTATGGGGATTACGTAAAACATAGTTATAACAATCTATTTTAAACTGATATCAACTTAACTCCAATCACATATGCTCTGCCCTCTCCCTACTTTATGTTATCAATGACCAATTACATCTTTCTATATTTTGTATCCAATAACATAGTTTTTTAGTTATAGTTATCTTTTATGCTTTTATCTTTTAAATTCTATACCAGAATTAAAAATGATTTATGCACCACCATTATAGAATTACAGCATTCTGTATTTGTATGTATATATATATTCTGTATTTGTCTTTATATTTCTGTATGCTTCTGTGTTGCTGTCTAGCATTCTTTTGTTTCAATTTGAAGGATTCCCTTTAACAATTCTTATAAGGCATGTCTAGTAGTAATGAACTCCATTAGCTTTTGTTTTTCTGGGAAGGTCTTTATTTCTCCTTCATTTCTGAAGGTCAGTTTTTCCAGATATAGTATTCTTGGTTGACAGCTTTTTTCTTTCAGCATTTTGAATACATCATCCCATGCCCTTCTGGCCTCTTACATTTCTGCAGAGATACCAGCTCATAATCTTATGGGAGCTTCCTTGGATGCAATGAGTGTCTTTTCTCTTGCTGCTTTCAAGATTCTCTCTGTCTTTGACTTTTGACAGTTTGATTATATTGTGTCTTGGTGTGGGCTTCTTTGGATTCATCGTAGTTGGAATTCTTTCAGCTTCTTGAATTTGGATGCCCATTTCCTTCCCCAGATTTGCGAAGTTTTCAGCTTTTATTTCTTAAAATATAAGCTCTCTGCCCTTTTTCTTTTCTTTTCTTTTCTTTTTTGTGAGGAAGATCAGCCCTGAGCTAACATTCAATGCCAATCCTCCTCTTTTTTGCTGAGGAAGATTGGCCCTGGGCTAACATCTGTGCCCATCTTCCTCTACTTTATATGGGACACTGCCACAGCATGCCTTGACCAGCGGTGCATTGGTGTGCACCCAGGATCCAAACCTGTGAACCCCAGGCCGCTGAAGTGGAGCGCACACACTTAACTGCTGCACCACCAGGCCAGCCCAATCTGCCCTTTTTCTCTCACCCTTCTTTTTCTCTGACTCCCATAATATATACATAGATCCATTTGTTGGTGCCCCATAAGTCCCTTAGGCTTTCTTCACTTTCTTCATTCTTTTTTCTTTTTGTTTCTATGACTAGATAATTTCAAATGACCTGTGTTCAGGTGCACTGATTCTTTCTTCTACTTGACCAACTCTACTGTTGAACCCTTCTAGTGAATTTTTCAGTTCTGTTATTGTATTATTCAGCTCCAGAATTTCTGTAAGGCTCTTTTTTATAGTTTTTATCTCTTTGTGGATATTCTTATTTTGTTCTTGCATTGTTTTCCTGGTTTCATTTAGTTGTTCATATGTGTTCTCTTGTAACACTTTGAGTTTAAGATGATTATTCTGAATTCTTTGGTAATTTATAGATTTTCTTTAGGGTCGGTTTTTTGAGATTTATTTCATTCCTTTGATTGGGCCACATTTCCTTGTTTCTTTGTGTGCCTTTTATTTTTTGATGTGATATATGCATTTGAAAAAACAGCCACTTCTACTCTTTACAGACTGGACTTATACCATGGAAGACCTTCACTGTTCAGCATGGCTCAAGATTCTGGGGGCCTCTCAAATCTTTTCTGGGGATGTGTCGTCTCTGTGTTGGTAATTTCCTAATTAGAGAGGTTTGCCAGTTTCTTTTTCAGGAGGTTGTAATGTCTTGCTCCGTCTGGTGTCTAACTGTGATACTGCAGGTTCTCTGGTGTTGGAACAAGCCACTAAGTTCTCTTGTTCTTAGTGGTCCCCAGCATCTAAAGCATGCCAGTTCTGTCAGTGTTCTAAGTCCAATGAGATAGAAACCAGTCCTTCAAGCAGCCCCCACCCAAAAAAAGCTGAAACATTGGGTTCCCATTTTACTCTTTTTCCTTCCCAAAGGAGAAGCCACAAGCTGGGCACTTTCTCCTGATTATGCTGAGTTCTGCTGGATTCCCTCTGCAGTATACTGCAAATTCTCTGTTGCTACAACAAGTAGTTGAGTAATCTTTTGTTCTTAGCAACCCCCCAAAAATCCAAAGTATCCTGGTTCCTTGTCAGTGCTTGAGTCAGGCAAGACAGAAACCAGTCCCTCAGAAAGTCCCCCCAAAAGTTGGAACATTGGATCTAAGTTCCACTCTTCTCTTTCCCTCCCAAAGGAGAAGCCCTGAGTTGGGCTTTTTCTCCTGATCACGCCAACCTCTGCTGGCTTGAGGGGAGGGCAATTGCAGATTAAATAAAATGGCTTTTCTTACCTATTTCAGTGGGCTGTACTTTGCTTTGAGTTTGCCTGGGTTACTACGATTTCTTAACTGATTTCTGGAGTTCTCATAAAGGCTTTTTGGACTGTATATTGTTGCCAAGTTGGTGTCTCTGTGGGAGAACAAAGTCTGGGCCTTCCTCTTCCACCATCTTGCTCTGTAATCAGACTTTCACTTTTTATTTAATATAGTTCTTCTTGTTTTAATTTTTTATATACATCACATTTTATTTTAAAACTATGAAGAAAAATATCCAAATTAAAATTCAAAAATATTGAAGGAAAAAAGTTTTTTCATTGCCAGGAAAGGCAAGCACATAAAGAGTATTGGTTTATAATGTTTTATTATTATAATTTATACTAAAGTTCAGTATTAGCCAGTTTTCACATGTACTATACAAAGCTCCCACTATTGTGACTTTTTCCAAATTCTTTCAGTCTTAGCAGAAGTGTAAAAAGGCACTTTGTTTGTATAGCATACGAAATAAATTCACAATACAGATTATTATGAAGCAGACAGTTAAAATATCCCTTACCAACGTAGATAAGAATAATTGTGAAATAAATGGATTTATTGAATTTTTCTTTTTCTTTTGGGCTTTAGGCATTAGGATTTTTGTCTTCTTATGGAATAGGAATGGAATACAATCAAGCTAAGGTAAGGTCATTCTATTTTTTCTGGAACAAAACTGATTTTTTTAAAAAGGGTACATTGAATAGAGAGTCTACTTTTTAGGTAAGGGGGCTCACTCCAGTGTGGTGGTTAAAAGCACCAGTTCAATAGTCAGAGAAGTTTAGGGTTAAAATATCATAAGGTTCTTAATGTCTCATATTTCAGGTTCTTCATTAAAGGTAGACAGTATCTACCTCACAGAGATTTTGTGATAATTAAATGAAATATCAGGTACAATGCCCTTTTCACAGACTCTGGAGCTCAGTAAGCACTCCCCCAAATGGCAGCCATCTTTATAGAGGAAGAGCGTGAAATTTGGAACTTATTTTGGAGTAATTCAAGGTTCACTGGTGGGCTAGGAATAAAAAAGCAACGACTGGTTTGAGTTCTAAATTTAGAGGACCAATATAAATTTTTTTTTTTTTTTTTTTTTTTTTTTTTTTACTTTAGGCACTGATATATTACACTTTTGGAAGTGCTGGAGGAAGCATGATGTCCCAGATGATTTTGGTTCGTAAATTAAATACTCTTGGGCCAAAATATGTGTGTTATAAATACAGCATTGTCAGAATATTAAGAATATATATGCCTGTGTTTTAGGGGTACAGATATTTGTCAGGAATCAACGTTCTACAGAATTGTGAAGTTGCCCTAAATCATTACAAGAAAGTGGCAGATTATAGTGAGTAATCCACATAATTTATTTTAAGATAGACTTGCAAAGCTATTAGAAAAATAAATCAATTCCAGTTGACATATTTATGAAAGTGTTGAGATGATGCTTTTAACACCTGTTATAATATAATTCTTTTAATACAATGTAGAGTTTCTAATTTCTGAATAGTTACTTTTCAAAAAGTTTTAAATAACTGTACTCATTTTTTATTTTGTTAGTACATGTCCCCAAACAATTGTGTTTTATTTCTTCTTGTGATGTTCTTTCCTTAAACTGAGAATTTGAACGTAACATCAATAAATATTAAGCAGTTCCCCTAATTCTAACATTTAGAATATGGGATGACTTGTTAAAAATTTCTAAAGAAGTAGATGTAAGGTTTATACACTGGTGATCGCTATCACTGCATTTGAGAGCAATTCAAGCAATCATTATTCTATTACCCTATCCTTTGTCTACAAAAAGTAGAACATGAGTTTAACATATGTTCCTAGAGTCATTTTCAAAGTTGTACGTAACATTTCATCTTGCAACATCACCGAGCCAGACTACATAATGGAGTTTTAAATAGAAGTCTTCCAAAAAATGAATAAGGTAAAGTCCATTTGGTTAGTTTCTGTAATCAGAATAACATCGGAATATACATCTTTGGCATTATTATTAGGATCTGAGAAAAGAAAGGAGGAGGAAAAAAACTACTTTTGAATATAAGAAGCCATATATAACAAGAGAGTTTCATATGCTTAATGAAACTGGAATTACTTTATATATATATATATATTTCAAAGTGCACACTTTGTTAGGTTTATTCAAGCATATTTCTCTTCATATTTATTTTCAGACTATTCATAGGAAGTTATTAAGGAGCAGCTATTGCTCTTATATTGTAGTTTCAGTCCCGGGGAAAATCAGTGGGAGAGGCAGTAGGTTACCTTCTCCTAAAATCTGGCTTCTTTCCTTGACCCCGCTTGGCCAAGATCTTCAGTAAGGTCTGATATATGTTGATACAATATTTGTACGGGTTGCAAAGAATATCTGGGTTTCTTGCACTTTTCTCAGAACCAAATAAACAAAAATCAGCAAATTTCTATCTCCCAAGAATATTTCCTTTCTGTTAGTAGACCAGATTTCTGCACAATTTAAGAACAGGCCTAACAGTATTTTCTCTGAGTTGACTGTTGTCTCTTGCAACCTTGTGTATTTTGGCTATTCTCTGCCTTGTTTCTATTCACAGTTGCTGACAAATTGGAAAAAAGTGAAGGTATTCCAGTGGAAAAAGTGAGACTAACTGAGAGACCTGAAAATCTGAGTTCTAACAGTGAGATTTTGGATTGGGACATATACCAATATTATAAATTTTTGGCAGAAAGAGGAGATGTTCAGTTACAAGTAATGTATACAGACAGGCTTGAATTTTTAGAACATGCAAATTACAAGGGGCTTGGTTCTCTCTTAGACCTAGAGGGGTTAACGGTGCCCCATCCTGAATGCGGAAGGCAAGAGACACCCCCTCCTCATTACCCTCCTCCTTTTTTGTCTCCTGCCCCTTGCAGTTCCTATGGCCTATGGGAGAGCCAGTTGCCATAGTAATTATATATATATATACATATATATATTTTTTGCATTTACTCCTAAAAAATTCAATTTTAAAATATGTAGATTTTAATTATAGGGAAAAAGGACCATCCAATGTTGATTTTAATATGAATGAAGCCTTACCAGAATCTAGAAGTGTTCTGTCTTTGGGAATGGGAATGGGACAGCATTTATGTGAAGTTTGAGAGCCAAGAGTTAAGGCCCCTTGGTTTATCTGCCCATGTGTTGCTATACACCAGCAGGCAAGCTTCCTGCCACTGAGGAAGCCATATGCCCAGCACCAACCAATTACCCAATAAAAGATATAGTCTGGAATGTTTTCCTGCTTCTTTTTTAAGACATGGCAACTGCATCAAACTAGATCAACGTACTAGAGTAAAATCACTAAGTAAATTTTTGTCTTTTCTGTATTTAAATTAATACTACTGCTAAAATAATTTCAAAACTCATTGTTCCTAGGTATCTCTTGGACAATTACATCTAATTGGGAGGAAAGGTCTAGATCAGGATTACTACGTAAGTCAACCACAAGATTTAGTCATATGAGGTGTGGAAGACAGTTGCTAGGGAGACTGGCCGGGCAGTGATGGGGGAGGGTGGAAGACTTCCTGGGGAAAGCCCACTGCTGCTGCTTTGGTCAGATTTGCTTCCTGGTTTTGAGGAAGAAAAAATTTCACCAGAGGGAGCACTTTTCCTACCTGCTTCCAAATACAAAATGCTAGAGACTTCTGAAGGAGCATTTGGGGCAGAGAAGTTTCCATGCTTTCACTGAACTTACTGTTCTTTTCTTACTCAAACTCACTGTTGGACTGGGGTTAGATGCGGCAAATACCCCCATCTGCTGGCCTTGGACATGCCCATTCCCCAAAGGCCAGCTGTGGAAAGTCCACCTGGGAGTTTCCTGCTAAGGAGCTTGAGGACCAGCCTCAGCCCCATTTGGCTAGGTCAGAGGACAGACTGCTTCCAATATAATCAGAAAGATTAATATGCATCTTTATAAATTTGCAAAGCTCTTTTCAATCATTTTGCTTAACTTTATCTTATCCCAATAAGGTTAGAAGATAATTAACAATTCAAATTTATAGTGGCGGGCCGGCTCCGTGGCTTGGTGGTTAGGTGCGCGCGCTCTGATGCTGGCGGCCCGGGTTCGGATCCCGGGCAAGCCCCAAGGCGCCGCTTCTCCGTCCAACGCGGGGCCGGGTCCCACGTGCAGCAGCTGGAAGGATGTGAACCTATGGCATGCAACTGTCTACTGGGGCTTTGGGGGGAAAAAATGAATAAATAAAATCTTTAAAAAAAAAAAAAAAAAAAAAAAAAAAAAAACAAATTTATAGTGGAGAAAAAAGCAAATGAACTTGACCTACACAGGATCCTCTTCAGTAAGATCCAGAGCCCTGAGATGAGGTCTTGTCTAGATCTTGATTGTGTTTTCAAGGCCCTAGATCCCCACAGAGCTGGAGAAATAACTGCGATTCTTTTTTAAAGATGATTTTTCAGCCCTTTTCATTTTATAGGAGTCGTGTGCTCATTGACTCAAAGGAACACATACCCTATTTCAACATAGTCCCAATGGCTAAGCAATAGAAATAACTACTTTATAAGGCAGTTACATAAAAGAGTGATCTGTTATTACTTTCCATTTCACATTATATTGTTACTTTGTGAATGAGTCTTTGGTACTATAGTTTGTGTTTTATGTGAGGTACAGTCCACATTAGCTAAATGTCAAAATTAATTTCAGAAAATGTGATAAAATAGGTATGCATCCCAAGACAGCTCAATTGAAGGGCTTCAGATTTCATTAATCCTCATCATAACCAAGGTTTTAGCTTCTTAGTTGGGAAGTTGTGGATTGACAATATTACTCCAATGTCAGATTTCAGACTGCAATGAGTTTCTCATGTTAACTCTAGGATGCATAACTGGGAAGAATTCCTCATTTCCCATAAACATGAAATTTGATTGAGTGTGATGGCAGCCAAACTTCAGCCACAGGGAATACCCACCAGTCTTTGCAGAGTACATAAAACCCACAAGGCTAAGTACTTCCGATCAGCTCCAACCACTGTGAACATAAGATGGGAGCTGTAGCTGCGTCCAGGTGAGGATGAGGTGCAATCCCAAGGCTGGCACTGAAGGATTCCAGCGCTGTAGTGGCAACAGCCAGGCAGTGGGCATCACCCAGGAGCCCAATCAGGCTCTCCTGTGGGCTCATTCACAAAGGTTTTATTACCTCTATTTTACAGATGAGAAGCTGAGGCTGGAGAGATGAAGTAAATTGCTTCAAGTCTCACAGCTGGGTAGTAAGGTTGTTAATTAGAATTTGAACTCAGGGCTTCAGCATTCAAAGCGTGTGCTCTTTCCATTAAACCCTACTTCCTTTTGACCTGGGCAAAAAAAAAAAAAAAAATACAGCTTCTAAAATCCAGTTTCCTCACTTATAAAGGAAGAATAAAGAATGACATAATCTCTCAATTTATTTCAGCTCTAATTTTCTGATGGTTGGTTGGGCCTCACGCTTTCCATTCAGATATTTCAAAAAGGCTGGTTTAATTCCAGAACTGGCCCAATGGTTCAGGCACATTCTGAGGCAAGCACAGGCTGGTTCTTCCTGCTTTTCTCAGCCTAATAGACCCGAGCTTGCATGGAGGGCTCCAGTCAAGGTCTCAAACCTCAACACTGACTGGCTTATGCATTAGTTAGATTAGGCTGTATAACAAACCACTCCCAAATTTAGGTGGCTTAAAAGAACAACCATTTATTTAATTCATGGTTTGGGCAGGTCAGCAATTTTGGCTGGGCTCAGCTGAGTAGTTATCCTGGTCTGGGCCAGGCTCAACTAATCTTGGCTGGGCTTGCTCATGCATCTGTAGTTAGCTAGAGCATTGGCCAGGGCTGGCTGGTTTATGATGGCCTCATCTGTGACAGCTAGGATGACTAGGGCCTTTCTCCACATGCTCTCATCCTCCAGCCAAGTGGCCCAAGCTTTTCACATGGCAATCAAAGGTTCTAAGAACACATGAGTAGAAGTCTCTTGAGGCTTAGGGTCAGAACTTGCAGATCACTTCTGCTACATTCTTTTGGCCAAAGCAAGCCACAAGGCCAGCCAGCACGGAAGGGGTAAGAAAAAGGACTTCCCCTTTCAATAGGCAGAACTGCAAAGTATGGCGGTCATTTTTGCAACTTTCCACAGCTTAGTTGCACCAAAATCAATTTGGAGTGGCAGGGGAGATACAAAGCGGGGAGAGAAGATCAAAAGATAAACTCAATTTCTTGAAAGGCTATTACCACAGCTCATCCTTCCAGTCTCACCTCCTCAGAGAAGATTTTCTTGATCAACTCTACTCTTCTATCTCTTATCCTATCGCTCTGTGTTTATTTTCCTGTAGCTCATGTCACTCTTTGAATTATATTGATCTTGATTTGTTTACTGTTTGTTTCCCCACAATGGAATGTAAGTTCTTGCCTGTCTTGTCTGGTCTACTTGCTGAGTACTATGTATCCTGTACTCAGATTAGTACCTGGCACATATTAGGTACTTAGTATTTATTAAATGAATGAATGATAGCATCCTAAACATTGTATGTTGCTCCTCAGCCTGAGAACCATTACTTAAGCCAGTATGCTAATACTTGGCTTCAGTCCACCAAAGAAAATTATTAGTGTAAGGCTCTTTATAAATGTAAATGATGCCCAGTTTACTGCTCAGCTAATTAAATATAAAAATACCTGGAAATAACTAGCTTACCTTCTGTTTTCTCCACAGTTTGATTGAATTAATCTCTCTCATGAGTTGTCACCACAAGGCAACATTTTCACCTCCTCCTCTTCTACCATCAAATCTTAATTATTGAAAAGTATTGTATGTGAAATTCTTGATTACATTATCTTGAATTTATACACATATATTTTAGTGTTATCTGCATTTCTAAATATATACAAGCTCAGAATGAATTGGATTAGGAAAGCTGGGTGTTTTGGTGCACAATATCAAAGTGGATAAGGCATAATTAAATTAAACTTAGCAGAGCAATAATCTCAAATATGTAAAGGAAACTGATTTGTCTACCTTACCACCCATTAAAAAGAAAAGCGCTACTATCATCCCTTTTCAGGATGATTTACAGAGCCCGGGATAAAAGAAGTGTTCATAAATGTTTTTAGAACAATACATTTTCTTGACATTTCATTCTAGGGGAAATATTACAAACAGATTAGACCAGGGATTTTCTTAGAACCAATGAAAAATCATGCTCATTTTTAAAAAAAAAGATATACATTCAAATAACAAAAAATAATAAAACTTCAGTTAGCATAAATGCCTGGGACATACTATATTTCATCCTATCTCAGATACTATCAATTATAAGATACTTTATGTTCTACTGAGAGAGAAAAAACACTGCCAATATCTGATGCCATTAATAGTAAGAAATGTCCTGATTAAAATGGGGGAGGGGAGATATACATCTTAGAATCAGTAAAATATGATCGTGGGTGCTCACTAAATATTTGAAGGGTGGGTGGATGGTGTCTTAGTCTGTTCAAGTTGCTATAACAAAAATACCATAGACTGGGTGGCTTATTTCTCACTGTTCTGAAGGCTGGAAGTTGGAGATCAGGGTGTCAGCATGTTTGGGTGAGGACTCTCTTCCAGTCTGCAAACTTCTGGTTATATCCTCACCTAGCAGAAGGGGCTAGCTAGCTCTCTGGGGCCCCTTTCATAAGGACACTAATCCCATTCATGAGAGCTCTGCCAATCACCTCCCAAAGGCCTCATCTCCTAATACCATTGCCTTGGTCATTAGGTTTTCAACATATGAATTTTGAGGTGATACAAATATGCAGACCACAGCAAATGGATGTATGGATAGATGGTTACTTGATCTTAACTCTTTGAGAACAAGAACTCAGATTGGCTCATGTACAGCCATCAAAGTATCTTGCATGATACTTTCACACAGTATTTAATAAATGTTTATACCATTGAAGCAATAGCATTAAGGGTAGGTTAATTTAAAGACAAAGAGAAGAGAACTGAAATGCCAAGTAAGCTATGAGAGTGGAGGGATGTGAAAGGGGAAATTAGAGAGATCTTCAATTCCCTTGGTCTTTATGGGCAGATGGGGAAAAACTCTAGGATTCTTATTCGCTTTGGGGGAATAAATTATTCTCTTTTAACAGTTCAAATCTAGTTTCCTAGAGTGTAACTTTTTCCCCAGAACTCTCTATTGCCAAATATTTGAGAGCCAAATTCTGACACCAGACTTTGAAAATGATTTCATAGAATCATAATACTAGAGTTGTAAGGGACCATAAAGATTAAAATCCAGTTGTCTTGTTTTAGAGATTTATAAACTTATCCTTTCATTCACTCACTCATTCATTAATTCAAGAAATATTTTGCAAGTGCCTGACATACAGTAGACACTGTGTTAAGTACAGTGGATTCAACACTGGGGGAGACAGAAAATTAGGCAAGCAATTAAATCAACGGATGCATGCCATGATAGTTACCTAGGTGTATATTTAGGTTTTCGCTCAGTAGAGACATTCATAAAAAATACTTGTATTTTTTATGTTAACATGCTCTGATAAATGTGATTGGTAAATCAAATATTTATCAGACACTTGATTTATTTACCAATAAATGATTGGTAAATCATACATGGTATTCAAGACTGTTTGCAATATGGCCCTATCATATTTTTGCAAGTCTTAGCTTTTGGGTATTCTACTTCAGCCACACTGAAGTAATTCCTATTTCCTGGACACACCTTGGACATTCCCATCTCCATTCCCTGCTCATGTTATTCCCCCAGCCTATGACGTCCTCTGCTCTGGTGAATCCTCTCTACCTTTTCTGAGACCTTTATCATTTAAGCCCTCCTTCTTGATACCATGAAGGCAGAGTGCCAAGTACATGGGAATTGGACCCAGCCTGCTTGCGGAACTCCAGTACCAGCTGCGAGACTCTTGAGTGTCACTATATAGGCTCAGATAGTAATAATATCTTTTTAAAAGTGCTGTTGTGAAGATTAAGTAAGAAAAAGCTTGTAAAACACTTATCACAGAACTAGGTACAATTTCTGTTATTCTATACCCTCTCATTCTTTTTATCCCATCTGTCACCTACCGTCTTATTGCTATTTACGCATGTGCCTTTCTTCTCAGCAGTATTGTTAGGAAGCAAATGCATGGACAGTGTTTTTTGTTCATCATGAATCACCTATAATACTTAACATACTACCAAAAGTATATATAGCAGGTTTCAATCAAGTTTTTGAAAGGATAAATGAAGAATAGGAAAGATGGATGGATGGATGAACGCATGAGGTGATAAGGTCCAGCACTGGTGGCAATTGTATTTACTTATGTCCACAATGCAGACTGACTTTAGTAACTAGGGTGTGCTTCTCAAATAAGTTGGCAATATTTCTAGAGCAAATTTACATATAAAAGAACTACTCATATTTCTTCCTTAAACATTCTCTTCTCTTTGAGAAGGAGCAGATCCTTGTATATCAACATAGTCGAGGCTTTTTAAAGAGCAGAAGAATTGTGTCCTAATAAGACACTTTGGAGAGTGTCTTCACTTCTCACTCCTGGGTCTAATTTCTTTTAATACTCCACGTGGTCTCTGAGAAGAACTTCTGGAAGATCAGGATGAGGCCTAGGGAATGGGGCAGCAAGGGACAGGTCAACTCTTATGCATTCTAGACTGAATGTTACATTTAATGTTTGACCCAGAGAGAATCAGAGGCTTTGCCGGTCCCCTTCAATTTGATTTAGAAAGAATTGGCCTGAAGTTCACTTCTGCAGAAAGACCTGGTCTCAGCAGGCAGCCAGGTGTGTCTGGTCTTACTCTGCCTTATAAACATTAGGTCACTGCATATCCAATTCTGCCAATTGTACAAACTGTCTTATAAAATAAGTACATAGTGTCAACATAGAAGCATACTTTTTCAAAAGAATGTACTATTTAGTTCTAGTTCTTAGTGCTTCTGATTTATGGTTGAAATAGCACTTGGAGTAGTGCCTTGGGGAAAGCAGGCATTTCACAGATATTTTTCGAATGTGTGTTGAATGAAATAAAGTTTGGTTCGAAAAGCCATTTTGCAGGCTATGTTCATGACTGTCAGTAATACTGTTCCTTTTCTCTCCAGAAAGCATTATATTACTTCTTAAAGGCAGCAAAGGCCGGGAGTGCAAATGCTATGGCATTTATAGGAAAGGTACATGCTTCATCTTGATCAATTTTTCGTTTCTTAAAAACCTAAGAAATTAATAGTATCGGCTAATTGAACCCAGTGTATGGTGACAGTGCCGCAGACATTTTTCATGGAAGCAGCTGACCGGGGCATTCCACTACAAACCAAGGGTAGTATTCTTGAGGTGACAATTTGGGAAGAAGCCCCACACAACAGCAGCCTTTATCTAGGGCACCAAAAGCAGCCTTGAAAATGCCCCTGGCCCAGGGCTCCTCAGCTGAGTGTAGGTCAGAGCCCCCCCGCCCCCACCATGACTCCCTACTCCAGCATGTAACAGGAGAGCTAGGCTAGTTGTGTATCAAACTGGTACAGGCCTTGGCCCAATGAGGTGCCTCCTTCCTCCGCCCCTGGAATGAGAACCAGCTCCAGGCTCACCAAAGTCCATCCTTGGGCCACCTCTGACCCCGATGGCTGCTGGGCAGCCTTCGTCGAGGGTTTCTCGAGAGGCATGTTCTTCTCTCCTTTAAAGACCAGTCACTTGGCTGGCCGAGTGCTGCCCTCGGCTCCCTGCAGCTAATTTGCATTAGTAACCATGGGGACAAGAGATCTCCTTCCAGAAGTGCTACGTACAGTAAAATTAGATGTGAGGAAACATGAGAACAAACAAATAGGATCTATTTCTTTGCCTCAGGCATGGTCACTCCAGAATGTATGTAGTGTATTGTTTCCTCAGTTTTTCCCCTTTTTTTAACTGAGATGAAATTCAAATAACATAAAATAAACCATTTGAAAGTGTACAATCAGTGGCATTTACTACATTCACAATGTTGTGCAACCATTACCTCTATGTAGTTCTAAAACATTGCTATCACCCTCAAATTCCTTAGTTTTTTACATCCTCTTTTTATTTTTTTCCCAGATGTATTTAGAGGGTAATGCTGCAGCACCACAAAATAATGCTACGGCCTTCAAATACTTTTCCATGGCGGCCAATAAGGTATGTACTCAGCTCATTTCTGTAAACACATAAAAACCCTCAGCTTTTATTACACAGTGCTGAAGAGTTGACTCCGAAGCCCCACGGCCAGCTAAGGGGCCTGGGAGGAGTTTTGTGCCCTGGAGAAGAATATTACTTACAATAAAATGTGGGGTTGGGGGAGGGGAAGATATATTTTGTCTTTTTGGTAAATGGAAAATGGCAGAGACTTGTGCTGCCCTAGCAGAAGGCCAGATAGAAGCTCAACTTCCCCCTCCCCCGTGCAGTAGATGAGGCCATCTAGCTCAGGAAACAGGAGATAAATGAGATGAGGACAGAGGAAGGGAAAACTCAATCAATAACCACAGTAAGTTCAAGACAAAGATAGCCAAGAAATGCCCAGTTTTCTCCAGTTCAATCTGACTCAAAGGCCAGAAATCCCCCTGGGCCAAGCAGAAAGTTGTCAGAGAGGCACCATGAGGAGATGCTTAAGAGTATGGCTCTGGAGGCAGAATCCCTGGTTTGAATGCCAGTCCTGCAACTTACTAGCTGTGTGACCATGGGCAAGTTGCTTAACCTCTCTATGCCTCAATTTGCCCATTTGTAAAATGGGAATGTAAGATTTGCCTCATATTGTTGTTGTCAGGATGTAATGAGTTAATATTTATGTGCCTCGTATTGTAAAGTATTTACAGTAGCGCCTGTCAGCTAGTATCTTTTGCCATCTGGGGCCAATGAGGTAGAGTGGACTTCAAAGCATATCCAAGGCAGGATGGATTGGATCCGTGGGGGAATATAGAAATGGTATATTATGGCTCCTGCCATTGAAGTGTTTGCCTTGGTTCCCAGGCTCAGTGAGGCTGGTATCTGTCGGATAAACCTTAGGAGACTACTCTGAATCCTTTTAGTGCGTGAAGAACGTCCTCACTGCAACACGCATCAGCCTAACCTTGGTGAATGGCCTTGATAAACTTTCTATCCCCGCACAGTTGGAAGCATTTTCTTGTCTTACAATATCATACTGCAACACTGGCAGTAAAGATGTGCTCAAATTGGGGAATATTTTCAACTGCTCTCAGTTTTTAAAAGCCCACACACTGCTTTAGGAGCCTATTTATAAATGCCTAGCACCTCAGAGCTGCTGCTATTGTATAAATTACTGAGAAAACTGGTACTTGCTGCTTCTCCCTTGTAATTTATATAAAATTGTCACTCAGCGAGACAGTTATCTAGAGTACCATTCGATTAGGATGACAAGGGAGAGCAGACTGAAAAAGAGGTGGGGTAATGGAACAGAGGAAGATCTCTTGTGATCTGGCAAATAACACTGATTTGTCAGCCCGAAAGAATAATGAGAGGAAGTTGTGTGTGTAAATTAACCCAGCTTCCAAGCTGTCAGGGCTGTGTAACCAGCAGAGATCTGAGATACTCATGTTCTAGACCAGAGCTACCTCTCTTTACAGAGGAAAAATCTGAAATTGCATTTAAGGTCATTATTCCCAACGGCATCAGGGGGACATGGCCATATGTTCCTTTATCATCATCTGGACAATTTATTAGATTTCTCACTTGGGGTCACTATCAAAGTAAAGGATTTCTATCTTCCACTCTGCACACCCATACTCTTCTTTTACTACTTTTAAAAGAACTATTGCTTTTTAAATTTGTTTTTAAGTTACATCAATAGAAGATGCAAAGCCACAGACTTGATGACCTCTTTTGTCTGATTTACTCAGAAACATGAACAGTTATCCTATGTGATGTTGGGCCCATATTGGACCATTTTCTTCTGGTTTTCTCTCTCACACCTCTGAACACAGCAGGCCCATTGCCATCTCCACACTCTTGTTACACGCCCTCCCTTCCCAGAATCCCCCATTCTGAATCCTACCCATCCTCCAGAACAGAGCTCAGTCCCCTCTCCCTCCAGCAAGCCACTTCTCCTTGGCTCACATAATCTTTTCCTTCTTCTGAACTTGCCCTGCATTCAGTCTATGTACTACTGGAACTTGACTGCTTCTTCCTTGTGCCTTCTCTCCTGCTGTTTGAAAGCCATGTCTCCTCAACTAAAGGAGGGCAAATGTTTTAGTACACAGTAGCGGTTCATTAAATATTTGCCAAATAAATGATCATCTGCTCCCTAAGTTCATGTCAGTTAACCTAAGAAAGAGCACCGAGCCCTAAAGTAGCAGTTATGTATGGGGGGATTGCCTACACATATGTTTTCTTTGGCCCAGAAAGTGTTTTAAAAATTAGGAAATTTCATATCAAAACCTGGACATCCACGTTTTCTTAAAAACGGGAAAAGCTAACCATATGAGGCTGCCACTCCACGTGGCAACAACTGGCTAGAGCAGAGAGCTGAAGAGCTGCTGCTGTCTTTAGATAGGGCAGGTATTTTCTGGTTTGCCTCTGTCTCCACCACTCCCTCCATCACTGGCCTAATGCACTTCTTATATTACCTGCATGGCTCCTGGAGGGATCTGAGTTGGCTACTCCTGACCTGAAAGTTCTAAACTGGTGCTCTGGGCCTTAAACTGTTGGCGAGTCATCCAATGAACACTTGGTTTCCCAGCCACTCTCTTAGAGAAGGAAAGTAATTTGTCCCCACTATTCTAACATTTCTCCTTCTTCTCTCCCTTCTTCCTTCCCTTCTCTCATTTCCCTTCCCTTCCATTTTTCTCAACACCTAAATGAAGGTAGTTAGAAGAAACCAGACTCACTAGACTTGACCACATCCTCCACACCAAGCCTTCCTACTCCCAGACCAGACTATCCCAAGACTCCTAGGACCACAGGTGGATGTAGTCAGGAGAGAAGAGGGAAGAAGGGAACAGAAGCATGCCACTGTTTTAAATACAGATGGATTGTCCTTAAGAACCCTTACAATAGCTGCCCCTTTGATATGCATAGGCTCAAACTCTGGAGTCTTGAAATAGTTTTTGAACTATGCCTTCTCTACTTTATGTGTTATTCTTGCATCACTGAGGGGTACTCTGGCTGCATCCACAATAACTAAATTTAGGTGGCAAGAAGAAATTTGGAGAATTTTCTATTAGAACTTAAGTTCTTGAGGAAATACTATAAATCTATAAAACAAACCTACAGAAGAGCTGAATGAAAGCCATGCAGCCAAGCATGGGTCCTTACTCAGTCACTAGAGAGTAAACGTGCCATGGGAGATAGAAAGAAAAAGTGAGATTTCTGGTTGGAACCTTTCAAGGTTCAATCTTCATCCAGGAGTGATATGCTAAATATCAATATATTTGAACATGTGCTAAATGCTAAATGTGCTAAATATTCCCTTCCCTAGACTATTCAGAATGCTAATCAGAAAAAGAAATGGTAGTTAATGTAGCATCAAGTGGAAAAGGAAACATTGGTGATGTTATAAGCAGTCAAATTTGAATAAAGAAACATATACCAACAATGCCTTACCATCCCTAATGGCTACATTGAAATTCACAGAGTTTCTAAATGTTATTTGGCCATTTATGTCAATGTTTTTTGACCAAAGCAGGTAACAGGTGTCTCGATAGACTTTTCTCTTCTGGAAAACTCCTATACATCCTTCAAGATCCAGCTCAAATGTCACCACCACTGACAACACAATCTCCTCAGTCTCTAGCCTCAACCGGGCAATTGAGTGTCCCTCTTCTAGGTGCTCATGACACTCTCCATCTGTTTTTACCATAGGACTTGCTACATTCGACACGATTTCTTTAAGAGATCCTACCTAATAGGTCAGAGTCTACTAGCCTGTGAACTATCTAAGGCAGGGATCACGATTTATTCATCTTTTACTTTTCACCTCCTACCTCTGCCCAGTGCCTTTTATGGAGTCATACACAAAGCAACCACTAAATAAGTGTTGAATGAAAGCATGGAGGAAAGATTTGACTTTCACTTCCCTCTTCCCTTTCTTAGTCAAAGGGGGTTAGGAGAGTGTGAAAGGAGAAACTAGAGAGGGTCAGAATAACTTGCCAACTGCCTGATTAACCTGCCTTGATTAAGCTCCTACTGGGTGCATTTAAAATACTTTGAATGATTTTGCAGTAATTTTCCTTATCATAAATTCTTCTGGGACTTTACCTGGATCTTTAATACTGTTCTAGGGCAATGCAATTGGTCTTCATGGGCTCGGTCTTCTTTACTTTTATGGGAAAGGAGTTCCTGTGGTAAGTTAAATAATTTCATTATCTTTTCAACACATTTCTAGCAATTTATAGGTAAAATTCATGATCATTGATTAATTTAAAGGAATTAGTCTCTATTACCTGGTTTGTCAAACTATCATATCTGATAATAGAGAATAAAATAATCCAGTGAAATATTTGCCAAAGAGACAAAGAACAAGCTTGTGATAAGAATAACAATCCTAATTATATCTTAGAATCATAGCTTCTGAGTAACCTTAAAAATCCTCTAACCCCTGAGGATTTTTTTGATAGAGATATTTATCTTCTTAGTTTAACCTCTGTCTTTTGAAAGACCTTCCCCCAATATCTAACAAAACCTACTGTCAATGTAGGAAAAGATGTAATTTACAGTGAAAATGAGATAATTATTTCCTAATAGATTCTAATACAATAATGAAATAAGATGTATAATACTTCTGATACTATTTTAACTAGCCTAAATCAATAGGGCACTACTATACTCTTAAAAAAAAGTGGAAGGCAATTGTTACCATGGAGTTATAATGCACCTTTGATTAATAGAGTGTAATTATCTTACAGAACTATGCTGAAGCACTTAAATACTTTCAGAAAGCTGCAGAGAAAGGATGGCCTAATGCACAGTTTCAATTAGGCTTCATGTACTACTGTAAGTGCTACAAATATGGCTGTTTTACTTAGAAGCAAAAATGTATTATTAAGTCCGCTCCTTTCTTAACAAAAATCAGAGGGTTGATGTGAGTGGTTTAGATAGAACATCCAGGCAGCGGTTTGAGGAGGAATTTGAAGAAGACAGAAGGAAAGGACACCAGTTGAGGGAGGAGGCATGGAGGTGCAATCAGGAAGCTCACCTTTGAAAAGGTCAAGTTTGAGGTGCTTTGTGATATCCAATGCACACACCCAGAAGCAAAGTATGAAACTCACAAGAAAGGTCAAACTTGAAGAGAAAGATTTGGGAGGCATCAACATACAGATGTTAGTTAAGAGTAGCTGAGACTGCAAAGGGAAAGGAGAGAGAGTGTGAGAGGAAGGAGCTTTGGGCCGTGGTCAGGAATCTGGTGGTCACAAGAACTGAAAGGGCATGGTCAGAGGAATAGGAAAAAAAAAGTGATCTTAAGGAAGCCAAGGAATAGAACTTTCAAGAAAGAATAAATGAATGAGCAGCCTTGTGAAATGCATGAGAATCCTGCATTCTCAATTTCAAAAGAAAGTAAGAAAGGGCTGAGTATCAGTGGACTTGTCAATATGGAGGATGTCTGTGAGGTCTTCGGACTGGTTGGGGTGGAAGCCAGACACGATGGGTTGAGTTATGAATGGAAGGTGAACGAGTAGGTGAGTAAAAATATTCTCAGAAGTAGCGTGCCTTTAAATGGAAGGAGAAAGATGGAATGGTAGCATGAGGGGGACCAAGAACCAAGAGAGAGTTGTTTTTAAGGTGGTGAGAAACCTGAGTATAATTTTTGGCAGAAAAAAGAGAGCCAGCCAATGGAGGTAGTTAATGTCTCATGGGAGAAATGAGATCATTGATGAAGAGGTTCTGGAAAAAGTTGGGTGGCATTAGGATCTGACCGGGCCCAGGTAAGTGGAGGCCTCATTAGTCTTCATAAAGAGGAGGGATTTATCATCCTCAAAGACTGGAGAGAGGGAGGAAAGGGTGGTACAGGTAATCTCTGTGGGGACTGAGAGAGGGAGTGGCCAAGTCAAGTACCAGGAGATGTGAACATATCTGAGTATCCCCACTGAGTATCCCCAGTCCTTCCTGTCAGAGGTGGAGCTAGGGCAGCAGCAGACTACATCATCAAGGAGGTCAGATGTGGCCAAGAGGTCAGCTGGCATTTTCTACAGTAGCCTAGGGGGAGAGCTGTTCTGTAATGTTCTGTACAGTTGCCTAAACTAGCCTTATTCTTCTAGTTCATTCCAAGTCTCAGGCCCAGGATCTATCAGATTCCTCAAGCTTCTAGAATGAAAATAATAGTAATGGTTAATGTTTATTAGGTCTTTATATGTATTTACTCATTTAGTCCTCTCAACACATCTAGAGGGTATCCTACAGTTTATAGATGAGCAAACTGAGCCTTACTGAGGTCAAACATCTTGCCCAAGATCACACAGTTAGTAGAGCTGGCATTCAAACCCCAATGATCTGCCTCCAGAACCTCTGCTCTAAGCTGCAACATGGCAGTGCTTCTAAAGGCTAAGAAATGTTAGCGCTGGAAGGCAATTTAAGGACCACCTAGTGAAAGCCCCTCCTTTTGCAAATGAAGTGCCTAGAGGTCCCCAACTCACAAAAGGAGTAATAGGAGAGCCGGGACAAGAATCCCACTTGCTGGGAGTATGCCGATTTTTCCAGCCTAGCTCCAAATACCTCTCCTTGCTCCAGGCATGAGTTGAGTCTGAGCTGGGCTTCCTAGAGCTGGGATTTGCCAAAATCCATAGTTATGGCTGACAGGAGCTAGATTGGCCTCCCGGTGTGGAAGGATGACAAGGATGGTGAAACACATCCTGGTGGGGCTTCTGGTCCTCAGAGACCACCATTTGGTCTCTTTTTCATTAACTTTAGTTATGCCACATTGAGAAGATATTTTCAAGAGACTAAATTGTCCTTCTCCTTCAGTTTTCTGAATGGGTCAAGAACATAACTTTCCAACTTATAATTGAACTCAACTTTTTTCCCCCAACTAGTGGATCTAGAGTAGCTTAGCTTTTAGTTGGCTTTTCCCATCCTGTTTAAAATAGCAGGCATCACTCTGACAATTATATTCATAGATTATAATGTAAAAAATAAAATAAAGAAGGGGTTGCTCAAAATAATTTTAATTTTCAGCTGGCTCTGGAGTATGGAAGGATTATAAACTTGCCTTCAAATATTTTTACTTGGCATCTCAGAGTGGGCAGCCCCTTGCCATTTATTACCTGGCCGAGATGTACGCAACAGGAACAGGAGTGTTAAGATCATGCAGAACTGCTGTGGAGGTAAATAACGGGCTGTTTTTAAAGTACTTTTCATTTATCATATAGAGGAGGTGACACTGTCCTTAAATTGTTGGTGCCTTTGATTTTACAGATATTACCTCTTTTCTTCCAGTTGACAATGTGAACACTGACATTTGCCAGGGAGGAAAAGCAGTGATGTAACTCAGACTGGGAAAGGGAGGGAGAGAAATGATCCCTCCTCTCCTGCATTTGGCTTTTCATTGAGTTCAGAGCTCGCCTCAGAATTCAGTTAAGGAGCTCTGTTTCAGCCTTCGATCAAATCACCAGGGCAACTTGGCACTTCTAGTGGGATTGGGAGTTGCGACTTGGGAAATGACAGGCTTGATTTAGCCTAGAAAATATAGCCCACTTCTTCCCAGAAAGCAAAGTCCTTAGGTTTTTGATGATTTGGATGACAACTGAGAAAATGAACTCTTTCAGCTTGAGCCAGGGATGTGCTTTTCAAAAGAATGCTTTTAGGACTTTAGTGCCCTTCATTGACTTATTAAACACTTCTGCTGTGCCAATATAAATACCTCCATGTTGCATTCTGGCCCCTCTGAAATTCATTTCAAAAGCTACCAGCTAATAACCTATCTTTAGATTTGCTCCTTTGCCAAATTCCTAATGAATTATGTATGGCTAACCTCTTTTGGTTACAGAAGGGCTATTCAGCTAGGTTGACGTTTGTCCCCATTGAGCTCTACACACCTCCCTCATGGTTATGTCACCTACACCCTCCGGCACTGTCTTCCCTTCATTCTCTCCTTTCCACATCAGCTGTGGCCTTATAACTTGCCCTCACAGAACAACAATGCCCAGAAAGGTCCTTTTTTTAAAAACAGAAGTCAGTACATTCTTGTTCTGCCAAAGAGCCTCGAAGTCAGGAAAGTGTATTACGCAAATTTAAAATAAACCTCAGGAAGTTTCAGCTCAAAACAAAAAAAATACATACTTGTAATCTTTGTGCCTAAGAAAGGTATTAACTCTTCACCCTAAATAATTTGCAAAAGCTGTGCTTTAGACCTGAAATCCTTGCCTGACCAGCCAGCATAAGCTGAAGACTGTTGTTGTTTATCATTTACCTGGGATGGAGTATATTGGATAACTAGTCTGCTTGCTTTCTCTTCCCATATACAGCTTTATAAAGGTGTCTGTGAACTAGGCCACTGGGCTGAGAAATTCCTGACAGCATACTTTGCCTATAAGGATGGTGATATAGATTCTTCTCTTGTTCAGTATGCACTACTTGCAGAAATGGGATATGAAGTTGCTCAAAGCAATTCAGCATTCATTTTGGAATCTAGTAAGATAAGCTAAAATTCTCTGTAATTCCCCAATCACACATATGCATGTATGACTTTACTACAGGGACATTTTACGTCTTCCTAATGAAATGTTTCCCTTTTTTAGAAAAGGCTAAAATTCTTGAAAAAGAGAAGATGTATCCAATGGCACTTCTCCTATGGAATCGAGCTGCCATTCAAGGTATAAAAGCTAGATAAAAATGAGCACATACCTGGTCCCCATCCACTATTATTTATCTGATTTGCTCCAGCTGAGTTCTTGGGCACATAGGCAGAAAGGTGCAGAATATCAAGTAGGCGGTATTTCAAACTGTACTGATGTTAGGGTCAGTCTTCAGTTAGAGGTCATTTCCAGGAATTTCTTTTCCTTGTTATTCTCAAGGTCCCTGGTTTAGCAAACCATAGAAATTTTTCCATGGCTCTGTCTCCATGGCACCAGAACAGTTGTTTGAAACATGACAATTTTACTCAAGAAACCGATTTTCTTGGTCTTGTTTTAGTCACTCATTTGCTGAGTTTTTTCTGAACTTGTCAGAGATGTGACCTATGTCTCAATGACTTTATAGGTGAAGTTACTTATGGATCTAAGATTTGTTTTATTTCTTTTTCAAAATGCCACACTGATAATTACCACAAACTTCAGATCTTTATTATAACCATCAGCATGTTAGCATTAGAGAAAAATCAACGCGGAGTTAATGGGCAAGATCCTCTCCCCTTTCCTGGGGTCCCCCTGCCCCACTTGGAGGGACCACGTGTGATAAGGAATGTAAGACAGCGTTGGTGAGAAAGCATTGGCAGGTGGCGTTTGCAGCATTATGTCTTGTTCTATTCTTTCCCTAAAATTACATTACTGAAAGCAGAGAGATACTGCAAAGCTGTCACTATTGGCATTTGGGTATGTGAGGAACCCTGTTGCAGTAAGAGAGCAATTTCACTTCCAATTAAGTTTCTCAAAACGTCTCATGCTAAGGCAGAATCATCCCTTTTCTACAAGGAGTGAATGGGATAAAACATGATTCTCAGCTGATGCTAATATGAGGCAGAGGAAAAAGTCACAGTGGTGCCTTCGCAGATCCAGATGAGCTGGTAATGGAGCAGCAAGCCATCCATGCAATTTTAGTGAGAAATTCCCTAAAAAAGAAAAGTCTATGTTTCCTAAAATGCAATCAAGACCTCATTTGGAGTGGGGAAACAACACCAGCAACCTCTCAGCTATGGCAAATCAGCTCAATTGCAGCAAATACAGGTTTATTTCAAGCTAGGAAATGGTGTGGAAATTGCACCAAGGAAAAGAGACAATGAAAACGAGGGGACATTAATATTAAAAGAATTCACCAATATAAAAATGTTGGTCTGCTAAAAATAATGTGTCACAAGAGAGGTCAGGCACGAGTGTCCCCGAAGATGTGGCTGCTGAGTGGTTCACTTGAGGTTAGGAAGTCTAATAACGAAAGCTTCCAGTCACTGGTGGTGCTTCTTTCAGCAGCACTGCATGTGAGAAGGTGCTGAGCCATCAGGACTCAGTCACCACCCGTGAATGTGAGATTTAAGGGGAAATCCCTCCCACTGACAAGCGACCCCCTGGGAGCCTGTCAGGATTGCCATGTGCCCTGAGTCAGTCCCCTAATTAGGGTGGAGCTGAATCCTTTAGAGAACCTGCTTGTTCACTGCCTTCCATTTTCAGAGACTTCAGGGGTCCTGCTTATTGCTTGTAAAGCTCGAAAATGCACAGAAGTCCTGTCCTTTTGTGGTTATGACCCAGAAGGAATCTTGCAGTCAAAGGAAGGCAAATTTGGGCGAAATTAGAGAAGGAGTGGGTTTCTCTTTAGGGATCCTCCAGGTTCCTCTCCTGGGCATCATTTCTAAAAGGTCTTGCCCCCAACCACCTGTACATTTTGAAGCACTTGGGAAGCAAGCCCTGGTAACTAATGTCTTTGACAGCTTAAAAATTTTATGATGTTACCTCTACTCAGAGAGAGCTAAAGATGGCTCATAATATCACATTTTAGAAGAAAATTCTAGACAATTAAAAGGACTTCAGGGGCCGGCCCCATGGCTTGGCGGTTAAGTGCGCACGCTCCGCTACTGGCGGCCTGGGTTCGGATCCCAGGCGCGCACCGCCGCACCGCTTGTCCGGCCATGCTGAGGCGGCATCCCACATACAGCAACTAGAAAGATGTGCAACTATGACATACAACTATCTACTGAGGCTTTGGGGAGAAAAAGGAGAAAAAAAAGGAGGAGGATTGGCAATAGATGTTAGCTCAGGGCCAATCTTCTTCAGCAAAAAGAGGAGGATTGGCATGGATGTTAGCTCAGGGCTGATCTTCCTCACAAAAAAAAAAAAAAAAAGGACTTCAGTACCCAAAGGAATCAATTCCAAAGGATTTTAGGCATTACACTAGGCGAAGTGGGGAGAAAAATTTGGAAGGATTCCTACAGCCCTTAATGATACACCTCAGACCATACCACACACAGTACTTCCTCCTTTTCCAAGCAAGCCTAGACTGTGCTAGAGGGGTTGGCCACAGCTGAGATGGATGCCCTAGATGAGCATTCCTTCTTCTTTTCAATCAACATTGTCCTAGTGAATGAAAGCATGGACCCCAAAGAGACCCTTAGAATTCATTCCTAAGTGGCCTTCAAAAGTCTGGTCTCATATCTAAAAAAGTCATGTGAATTGTTTCTATTCCTGAATATATCCATGCTTGTTGGAAAGTAAGATTCTAAAATACTTAACATATTTGGTAAGCATTTTCTAAATAGTTTCCTACCATGTCTATCCATTCATTCCATAAATATTCTTCAAGTACCATTCTAGTCCTGGGATCTAGGAATGATCCAATGATCAAGAGCGTCAAAGTTCCTGCCCTCACGAGAGAGAGAGAAAATAAACTAGCAAAAAAATGAGATAACAGTGATATATGCTGTGAAGGACATAAAACATGGAGATGAGATAAATAACAACTATGTTGGGGGCTGAGAGGATGCTTTAGACAAGGTAGTCAGACAAGGCCTCTAGGAGGGAAGTAACATTTTTGGTGAGACCTGAATGATGAGAAACCAGCCACATGAAGAGTCAGAGGAATTCCAAACATGCCAGGTAGAGGGACTTGAAGAATCTTAATTCAGGGATCCTGAGGCAAGAATGAGCTCAGTGTGTTGAAGGAATATTAAGGAATGTTAAGAAGGCTACAGCATATCAAGAAAGTGGCATCCAATAAGGCTAGTTAGGGAGGCAGAAGACAGATAAAGCATGACTTGTAGGTCAAGTAAGGAGTCTGGATATTATTCCAAGTGCAAAGTGAAGCACTTGAGAGATTTAACATAGAAGAATAACATGACTTGATTTTACATGATAAAAAGATCATCTTGGTAGTTGTGTGGGGAGTAGACTGAAAAGTGAAAAGAAGAGTTTGGAGGCTACTGTAGTGTTCCAGGCTGGGACTAGTTGGTGGAGGAGATGGCAAGAAACAGGTGTGTTGTAGAGGTGGAACCAACAGGACTTCTTGATGGATTTGATGATGGAAGTGAGGGGAAAAGAACTCGGAATAATTGCCCTAGATTTATGGCCTGAACAATGGTGGTGCTGGCACTGACATAGGGAAGAAACAGATGATTTGGGGGAGGGGGTAGCAAGGCGTTAGGAATCTCTGTTGGGTGTTTTAAGTTTGTGATCCAAGTAGGGAAGTCAAGAAGGCAATTATAAGAGTCTGGGGCTTGGGGAGAGACAGGACTATAGGTATAAATTCAGTAATAGTAAACATAAAAATTGCCATGGCACTAGATGAGATCACCTAATAAAAGAGCTGAGATAGAGGAGAATGGTAGAGAGAGGAGGGGAAAGGAGGAAGAGAGAAGAGAAAAGAAGGGAGCAAAGAAAGGGGAAAAAGGAGTTGAATAACAAGCCTTTGATATTCCAAAACTTAGAAGTTTGGTAGAGGAGGAGTCAGGCAAGAGGTTGAAAAGGAGAGGCCTATGAAGCAGGAGGGAAATCAAGAGAATACAATGTCTTTGATGTCAAGAGAGGAAAGTGCCTGGGCAGATAGGTTCAATGACTCCAGCGCTGCTTAGAGGTCCACTGAGATGAAGACAGAGAAGTGGCCAATGGATTTGGCTGCATGAGGGTTATTGACCACCTTGAAAGTAGCAGTTTCATGGAGGAGGAGGGCAGAAGCCAGATTGGAGTGGGCTGAAGAGAATGTGGTAGGTGAAGTTTTGGAGACAGTGAGTGTAGAACACACTTTTTAAAAGGCTGAATGTGAAGGGAACAGAGAAATGAGGAATAGTTAGAAGGAGACACCATGGGATAAAGAAAGGGTTTGTTTTTGTTCATAGAAGATATCAAAGTGTGTTTGAAAGACTGATGGGATTGATCTAGGAAAGAGGGAGAAACTGGTGTTGTAGGAGAGTAGAGCTTCAGGAGTGAAGTCTGAGAACAGGAGGGGTGATCCAGTTTCCCAAAAGTTGACCCATCTTCAAAAAATGAATTCAAAAGGTAAAATTCATAATTTTTTGTTCTTCAAGAACATTTGTACTATACCATGGAGTTATCCTACAATGAAAACACTAGCATTGAGTGTTATATTTTGTATTCCATAAAATATCTAATCCTGATTCTGGGATTCTGAGTGGTTTTTATTTTTTTTTCCATTTTTATATATATTATCATTAGGTTGAGTTACTAAGAACTATACATGAATCATTTGAGTTTTGATTCTTCTCTTTCTAACATTTCTATCAGGCAATGCATTCGCTAGAGTAAAAGTTGGAGATTACCATTACTATGGCTACGGGACTAAGAAAGACTATCAAACAGCAGCCACACATTACAGCATTGCAGCCGACAAATACCACAGCGCACAAGCCATGTTCAATCTGGCCTATATGTATGAACATGGTTTAGGTATCGCAAAGGTAATTGCATTGGTAATAATCCCAACCTAGTAATGGCAGCTGTACGGGAAGGAAAAATGTATAAATGTTTTGCATTTCATTGATGTCATCAGTGTAGACAAAGGAAAGAAAAGACTTAACATTTGCTGAGTCTCTCCCACGTGCCAACACATATTACTTACTCTAGTATGAACTCTATGAGGTAGAAATTATTTTCTCCATTTATGCCCAAGGACATAACCAATGAGTGGAAAAAATCTAGTCTAGGCCAATTTGATTTGTAAGTTCATGCTTTTTCCAGCAATACTAGTGGGCCCTGCCCCCACTCCCTTCCACCGCTGGGTCTTTTCCATTAAAATTTCCATTGACTCTCAAACTCTCAGTAACAAAGAGAAAGTGAGAATGAGGTCAGAGCTGGATACCAAGGTGGCATTAATCCAGAAATGTCTTACGACAAACCCACCGTGTACATGACACAGTGCTGAGCCCTCTAGAGAGGCCCAAGAAAATAGATCTCCATTCTTCAAAGACTACGCTTGAGTTGAGGAAATGAAGTATATTCATTAAGAAAAAGAGCTAACAGTACAAGGAGATGTTGGGTAAATTCATTAGGCAGTAAGTGTAATTAAGGCAGAAGATGGCGTTGGGGTCTGACAGGGTGAGAAAGTTGTATTAAATATCAATAATGATGATAATAGCCAGGTATCAGTGTGTTATGTATACTATGTCATTTAAAGCACACAACCACTCGATGAGATAAGCCCTATTATTGTCCTCAATCTAGGCATCAGGAAACTGAAGTGTAGAGAAGTTGTCACATGGCCAAGTTTGCGGAGCTCATCAGTGATGGAGCCAGAATTTGAACCCAGGCCTGTCCGACTCCATGTTTTTTGGTGGAAAGAGAGGGCCCTGCACTGAGTCATTCTTGGTGCTCAAACATATATTGCACTTCAGTGTTTATGTTCCTGGCTGCATTTCAAGATCCAAATAATGAGGAGATGATCGGCTTTTCTAAGCTCTCTCCTTTCTTCTAGTTGTAGTAATTGATAACTATTGTGAGGGAATTTCCTGTCTGACAACTGCTAATAGTGCACGCTGCAACCAAGGGCTTCTTATTCAGGTACTGACAATCCAGTGGTAGCGATCCCTACCTTCCTGTGCTCTCCAGTGGCCTGCCTTTTGGCTGAACACTTTTCATCATCCCTGGCACCCTAAGCAGTGGAAAGAATGTCAAATCCAAATCCAGTCTGCGGGTGCAAGCTTCCTGTGTTTATAACATTGGAGGGTGGGGGCCGGGGGTGGGTTTGGACTGGATCCAATAGCTAAATTGGATGATTCTTTGGATGTCATTTAGCCACACCTCGCTCCTCTCTAACCGTTATCCACATCTGTAAAACAGAACAATGATACTTTCCCTGCCCCAAGCTTTGAGGATAAAACGAATACACCTGTGTGAAAGGGGTTTGTAGTCAAACTGTGTAGAATGACTGTTACTCAGATCAGAAGAGAATTTGAGTGAACTGCTAGGTAAGGCTTCAACAAGATTAAAGCTTTTGTTCTTCATTCCCCATGCAAAACATAATAATGGTGAGAGGAGCAATGTCTGTATAAAGCATAAGAGTGAGCCCACCCCGTGGGCTAAATTCAAGTTAGCTCTCCTGTCCTGACTTGGTCCCCCTGACAGCCTCATCCTCACCACAGTGAGGCCATTTTGCCTGAGTCCAGGAAGGCAGGGAGGGGCGTCCTCTCAGGATGCATGGTCAATGTGCAGGAGAGGACACTGCCTGCCAGTGCCCAGCTGGCCCACTGTGTCAGAGGGTTTGGTTTTCTTCCTTGGAGTCACTGCTGACCTCTCTCCTAGGCACTTTCATCACAATGTCAAATAGCAGTTGTCAAGACATACATTGCATCCGTTTAGAAAAACTTTGAAGCTTCTCTCTGGCCACTTTTCTGTTCTTTTCTGTCAGTGTTCTTGCTAAATCATGAGTAGTTCATTTTGATCAGTCTCTCAGTCACAGGCATATTTTTTCCCACAGAAAGTCTCTACATTAAAAAAAAGGGGGGGCTGCACTTAACCTCAGACCTGGATAGGGGAATTTTAGATTTAGTTAATGAAGGGCCTTTGCTTTTTGTCTTTATTAATTTATTTAGCAATTAGAAAAATAATAACCGAGTACCCAGGGGCCAAGTTTACTAATCTTGCCAGCTCATAGTCAAATTAACAAGGAGATATCACATTTTCTAATTCTTAAAATGAATATGATGATAATTAAAAGCCCAAAGCTTGTTCCAGTGATGGTTAATGAAAGCAAAGCAATTAGGAGAAGAGGATTTCACAGCACTGAAGTCATCGAGTAAGTAAGCAAGGCGCTTCACAATCCTCTTTATTAGTCAATCCTCATGCAAACCAGTGGGAAAGATGAGTATCATACCATTACTAGGATTTCTCTGAGAATCAAAAAGGTATGGTGTGGAATCAAGTTTTGTAAACTCTGTATTTAAGCCCTTTGGGAGAAGGAAGTAAGATATAGATCAACTCCTGGTAACTGAATGTAAAAATATGGGTCACTGTTGTTCTCATCTGTCCTTAGGAACGGACATTTGGATGAGGGTGATGTAGGTGAGTTATCCTAAAAGCTTCACTGAGAAGCATCTCATTCCCCAATTTCTGACTTCAAACTAAGCTCACTGGGCTCCTTGACTTAAACTGTGGTCCAGGACTGACTGCACTGTTGTTCTGGGAACACAAAGTAATACCTCGGAGAAATTGGGAAAGAACCTGAACTAATTTAGAAATGTAAGCACTCAGCTCACAAGTTGTTATGAAACTCTTTCTCAGTTTATACTCAATTCAGAAGTGCTTCAGACATTTAACCATGAACAAAACCTGTTACCCATCTCCTCCTGCCTATCCCTTTTGTCTGTATCCTGGTACAGGCCTGAATTTCTACTCACGTAGGCTTGTTGTAAAGAATTCTCAGGGGTCTGTCATTCTGGTGTTTTTCCTTCAAAAATGAGGCAGAGATAGCTCTGTCCACCAAAGATTTGTAATCTCCAGTCCACGGGGAAGATTTGTTGCTGGGATGTATCTCCTAGTCAGAGATTACATTTCCCAGCTCCCTTTGCATCTGTTGGGGAAGAGGGAGAATCCCCTGCCCCCTTTCCCTTAAGGTTCTTATGGCTGGCCAAATAATTAAAAAGGCAGGTTAGTAGGAGAAAATAAAACAAAGTTTAATAACATGTATACAAGGAGAAACTCAGAAAGAGAACTGAGCAACTCGGCCATTCTGACTAAGCTGCTCACTTAAGTATATTCAGCTAAAGACAAGGAGAATGTTGTGGGTAGTGGTTTGGGATTTCAGAGGGGAGGAAGACAATTTACATGGAGATGGAAATGCAAATGTTTGTCAGATGACTCTTTACCGGGCCACCTATAGAGAATGTGGCCCCAGAGACAGAATTTAGATAAGATGGGTTTGTTGGCGACTTTCTTATCACATCTATTTTACATTATATTACAGCTATTATATGGGAGTGGCTCCTTCCTGGAACAGGCCTTCTATGTTAAATTCTTTTAGGCACTTTTGGGGGGAGGTCAAAGTTTCTTTCAGAGCCTTCTGTTCAATCAATAATCAAGGTAAAGAGACATATTTTGAAGTGGCCAATTCTGATCCCCCACACATCCATGTGACAAGTTCTAACCAAAGGAATGGAAGTAAAAGTGAAGGGTGCCATTTCTGGGCTAAGGCACCTAAGAAGTAGGTGGAACTTCTCTCTAGTCCCTTTACCATTCCACTGGCTGAATGCAGACGACACAGAGGCTCTAGGGGATGGCAGAACCACATGGTAGAAGGAGCTTGGGTCCCTCAATTACCATGTGAAGAAAATTCACCACCAACCGGGAACACCCAGACTGGAATGTTGAATGTGCTGAGCCACTGAAATTTGGGAGTTTATTTGTTACAGATGTTAGCATTACCTTAGTTAATACATAATCCATCTAACAAAGCACTACCAGGTTATTCCTGACAAAATATAACTCTGGTACTGTTACTCCTCCACCTTACCCCCCCAAACAAACATACTAATTACAAACAAGCAAACACACAAATAAAAAAATCTTATTGACTTTCTACTGCCTAATGAAGTCCAGACTTCCTACCCTGGCCTTCAAAACCTTCCTTGAGCTAACCTAGTGTTGACACAAATAATCCATAACCAATACATAAATCAAAATTGGGGTGAATTTATTATGAGCCAGATCTGAGGACCATGTAGTCTGGTAGACTCCTTTCATAAAGGAATGGAGCACTCCAAAGAAGTAGGGGTACACATAGTGGTTATATACTGTCAAAGAGCATGTATCACATATGATTGGAATGTCCCTTTTACAACAATCACAAGATTGCTTTGCAGGCACAGGATTTCACATAGCAATTGATGAACATAGCAGGTAGCAGGTCTGTGGTCTTGAGCTGGGTAGTCACAGCAGGTCAACAATCAATCCCTACCCTAGGGAGAGCTGCTTATCCTTAAGGAAATGCCAATGTGGGGGAAGTTACTTTATCTTTAAGGGCATTGTTTTTGTCTTTGGGACATAGTAAATACTTAAAGCAGATATACAGTGCATGCTCGACAGCCATGTCAGGCCCTTTTGGAAAAACAAGGCCAGGCCAAATTAGTTTTACACCAAATGGCTTCCTCATATAATCTAATATATCCTATTGCTTGTCATTTATTTATCACTACCTTGATAATAATGGCTAGATATGCCACTAGGGCTATTTTTATATATCTTCTGGGCTATTTTTCCTTACCCCTAAAAGACCTTGAACTGAACCCTCCTGACTTTTGGTCATATCATCCATTTTCTGGAATGATCTTCTACATTTTTGCCCACTGAAGATCAATCCATTTTTCAAAGAATAACTCCAATATCATCTCCTCTATGACCCCGTTCAATGAACCTCCAGATTTAAAAGATATCTGCCTCTAAACTACCATGGTACTGTGCCTTGCTTTTTATTCATTCATTTATTCACTCAAATATTTACCAAGTGTTTTGTTTTGTGTCAGGAAGCACTGTGCTTGGTTCTGGGAATACAAGAAGAACAAGACACAAAAGGGGAGGAAGACTATCCTCTACCCACTCTGGGTCCTTTCTGGCTGGGCTACAAATTAAATTGACATGAGACTGAACAGCAGGAGAAAATAGAACAAAGCTTTATAACGTGTATACATGGGAGAGACCAGGGAAACCGAGTTTCTTGACAAATGGGGAAGTTTTCACCTTAACTATCATATTAAGGCAGACAAAGGAGGACGTTGAGGGTAGGGGAATCAGCTGTGGGAGATGACCAGAAAGCACAGTAATCAAGAGTATGCAGATCTAAGTCCTCGCTTTCTGCACTGATAAGACTTTCTAGAGATAAGGTCATCCCCCCTTCTTCCTGGTACAGAGAGGGAGATACCTTTACAAATGATGATTTCCCTTATAAATGTAAATGTTTGGTCTTAGCAAGGATCCTCCCAGTCTATTGATAAAATGACGAAGGTAAAAAGACATATTTTGAGGGGGCCAAGTTTGATCTCCCACAACACCTTCAAATAGCTCACAGTCTACTATGGAAAAGACATGTCCATAGCTATAGTGAAAGCCCTAAATGGCACACACAAGTAAAGTACTAAAACATGTTCAAAAGGGAACAATTAATTTGCGTGGAGGAATCAGTACTGTGGGGTCCTGTTCTAAAATGTTTTTGTAACATGGACTATAAGAAACACATGACAATCTTTTTAAATGGAAGAAAGCATGTATGTTTTAAGATAATGACTAGGAGATATATCTTAAATTAAGACAAAAGGTGAGGGGAAATTATCCTTAGAGATGAGTTTCAAATATATATATATAGTCAGACCTACTCGATAACACATTTTTTGGATCCTGCAGGAAAAACAAAGCCATATCCACTGAGTAAATTATAAATAGAGCTGCCAAAAATAAAAGTAATTATGGCACAAAGCATTTTTATTTCTCATTTGTCTGGTCTGACCACCTATGGGGTGTTAGAGCTGAAGCTTTAAATGCCAGAATAGAATTATTTTCTGGAAAGGACAAATTAAAGTCAGATATTTAAAATGGACCTCTCAGAAATGTGACAGCACAGAACACACACCTCTTAGAAATGGTTATAACCTTTCTTGAAATAAATGTCTATTACCTAATGAAATAATCAGAAATGTGCTAAAAAATTTGTACGTGTATACCTTGATTCATTACAGAAAAAATACCCTACAAATAACCAAAATACTCCAAAACATGTTATATAAACTATTGTGTGGTGGTATACTATTCCATTATGTATTTTATGGCCTAGTGGTTCAGTGAGCAGGCTAGACACAGACTATTTGGATTTGAATTCCAGCTCCACCACTTACAAGTCGTATGAATTTGGGTAAGTGACTTAACTTCTCTGTGCCTCGGTTTCTTCATCTTTAAAACGGAGTTAACATTATCTGCCCTATAGAATTGTCATGAGGTTTAAATACATGAAAGTCGTGACTGGCACACAGTAAATATTTAATAATTATTAGCTATTATTAAAATATTAAAATACTATGCAATCATTAAAAATAAAAATATTGTAGACCAAAGAAATATCTTAGGACACGGTATATTATTTGAAAAACATTGTTAGGTTAAGAAAAGAGAAGACAAAATATCATGCAGAGTGAAAAATTCCTAAATTAGAAGTGTATATATGAATACAAAATAGTGAAGTGCTGGAAGGATGTGTATAAAGTATTATCAGTAGTTATCTCTGTGCAGTGAGATTGTGGGTATTTTTTTTCTTATTTATTCAGCCCTATATTTTCAAAGTTTTCTCTAATTAAGATATAGTATATTAATAATAAGAAAACAGGAATAAATTGTTTTTCAAAACTACCTCTGGGGGCCGGCCCGGTGGCACAAGCGGTTAAGTGCGCGTGCTCTGCTGTGGCGGCCCGGGGTTCACTGGTTCGGATCCCAGGCATGCACCGACGCACCGCTTGGCAAGCCATGCTGTGGCGGCGTCCCATATAAAGTGGAGGAAGATGGGCACAGATGTTAGCCCAGGGCAGTCTTCCTCAGCAAAAAAAAAAAAAAAAAGAGGAGGATTGGCAGATGTTAGCACAGGGCTGATCTTCCTCAGGAAAAAAAAAGTAAAAACTACCTCTGTCCCATTATAAGAAATTTTTGATGACACCCAAAGATTTTGGGGCTGGAAAACTGCATCATGTAACTGAACAATTTTCATAAACCAGATACTTTATTGCTAGAGAATTCTGTATCTTTGAAGCTATTTTGAACATGTGAACATTGGGCAGGACTTTGGCACACCTGACATTTTAGTGAGAAAATACCTTATTTAAGAAGAGTCTGCAGATCGGTTTACATAATCTCCTAAATCAGTGAATTGAAAGAAAAATAAATACAAATGTACCACGTGAAAGTTAAATGTAAGTGGATTAGGTGTGCAATGGACTTATTTAATGAACCCTGGCCATCAGCAAAACACTATTTATGGAGAAGAAATTTTTTGTTTGAACAACTTGGATTTTTTACTAAATAGGATCAAAGAACAAAGAGTCTTTTCTGGAGTCTAGTAATAAAATTTATTTTCTGTGAGTTGCCCTAATTAGCCAGAAGGGTTCAGGAATTTCTTTCTCTGGGAATTTTAAAGAAAGACTTTCCTATCCCACCCCATCCCCACCTTGAGTTGTGAGGCCACCTGTGCAAGGACTGAGCTCATCTCATCCCACTTGAACGGTACTTCTCGCTATTTTTTATTAAACTAAGCGACTGGACTGTGATGTTTGTGCCTCAAGAAATAAATTAATAACTATTGCCAGCCTCAAATAAGAATGAATGCCTGAGATATTGACAAAGCCTGCCTTTCCCTGAACGTCCTATTCAAGTCAATATGTCTTTCCCATGAAGAGGTGACAGTCATTATAATCTGCAGGGTGCTTTCAGATGAACACCCATTGAATTTGTTGGAATTAGAGACACAAGTTAGAATTTTTACAACATCCATTTTCTCTATTGCCAAGAAAATTTGTTCAGATCGATCTCCTGCATTTTAAGTATTTTAAGCAAGAACATTCCTCTTTCTCCAACAAATCAATTTACCAGACCACAAAGCTTTGGAAAAATTTAAGAAATGACAAGCAGAACACAGCTGAGAGAGGACACCACCCAAGAAAATGGGTTTAGCAGAGGCCTCAAGGATTCATAACTGTTGGATGGAGGTCTGTGTAATGCGGGTCTGGGAGATGGAGAAGAAAGACAAAGACATACTGGATGACCACAATTTGTGAAAAATCTGTCTTCTTCCCCTTCTTCTGAAAGTAATCTACAGGTGCCCAAGTAAAGTACAATTCTGGGACTGGCCC